>NC_030429.2:14185085-14205085 GCF_001660625.3 Ictalurus punctatus
AGCTTCTATTCCTGACCTCCTAATGTTCACAAACCCCTATTCCGTCCATCCCAAGGTCCACAAGCTCTTATGTCTACCATCTTAGGGACCACAATCTCCTACCCCTGCCATCCTAGGTGCCACAAGCTTCTATTCGGTTCATTCTGAGGTTCAAATCTTCAAGTCTTGCAATAAACCCCCTTCTCCAGTTGGTATCCTGAGGCCCAAGAACTCCCACTCCACCCTCATACATCAGTAGTTTGTCTGGTACAAACCAGCACCCTTCTTACTATACTCCTTCACCTAGGATACCACAAGCTGCAGGAACCTGCTGGGTGCAGGTTTTCATTCCAATCAAGCAGGAGCTACACCTAATTCCACCTGTTGATCTTGGCATGGCCTTTGCTTGATTGGAATGAAACCCTACACCCACACTGGCCCTTTCTGAATAAGATTGGCCACCACTGACCTAGGAGATGTGTCTGCAGTTAACTTTATATAGATTTCAGTGAGAAATAGTATTTATTCATTTCCTAATTGCTGGCCATTAAATATTCTTTATAAACTAGAATTCCTAGACTACCTGATTTAAAAATAGCTCACAGTTTACAGTGCTGGCCAGAGGAGGATGGGCTCCCCCTGCTGAGTCTCTGTTCTTTCTTAGGTTTCTTTAACTTAGCTCTGTTTTAGGGAGTTTTTCAATTCTCTCAGCTTGCTCACTAGGGGTTATGGCATTGAAGTCTGTAAAGCTGCTTTATTGTAGAAACTGTTAAAATACATTTTCACTGTGTTCACATTTTTATTCAGTATACTGTAGATACAACACCGTGTGTTGTGTAAATGCATCATAATCTAAGCAACGTTTCACTTGTACATTCCTTTAACCTTTGTGAGTGATATGATTTGGGATCAATTATTGGAATGAGAAAATAAATGCTTTTGTGTGTAAGTGCTTGTTGTGGGTTAGCTGCCAGCCAAGAGTTATTTTCAATCCAGTCAGTGATTTCTGAAATGTTATCCAGGTGCTGGTTGCTGACGTTTGCTGCTGGGAGAGTTGAGCAGCCTGTAATTAAGGAAATAATTGGAAAGCATTAGTCCACAGCCTCTTAGCTCATCTGGATGGATTCTGAAACATTTCACTGATTCAGCTGACAAGGGAGAGGAGTTAAGTCCACTGTTACAAAACTCGGTTTTCCCAATTTGGCAAAGTGCCTTCGTTCAATCAATCTAGCAGTAGCCAGTCTTCTTAATCCCTACTAATCAAAGTCACTTCTCTCTGCTGATCTGGAAATGTTGCTTCATGCCAATGCTTTCTGCTGCTGTATACTTTTTAGCAACTTACTTTGACCTTCAGCAGCACCTGTGAAAGAAGAGAAAACAGATGTTGATTTGCAGCAACCTGCCACTTTATATATGTAATGGGGGGGGGTCATCATATAATTTTCACAAGCACAGCAGCAGCCACCTGTTCACAGCTACCCTAAAACAGCCTGACCTCAACAGAAATTTCACAGTGGTGATCGTGTGCTTTTGCTCTGCTATATGTTTATAAAGTAATTGTAACCAATTTTCATCCATTCCATCCAGTTTGTCTGGTGCAAAAGCAACACTCTTCGTTTTCTCTGACAGGTGCTGATGTGTGTGTGTGTGTGTGTGTGTGTGTGTCTGCATGTGTCTGCATGTGTCTTACACAGCTACAGCTTCCTGCGGTGCAGCAAAATGTGCTAACAATATCACGGACAGACATGACATCATCATAGTGCCAACTGCCATACTGTTGTTGCCTAGAGAAACTGTTGCTGTCCTGCTGGGATTGTAAGAATATAACGAACAAAATATAGCACTGGTTCAGCATTTCATTTAAACAAAATACACTGAAACTAAAATTTAAAATAATAGTACACGATTGATATTCTGCATGTAAGACATGGTGATATCTAAAAGTCTGACTTCACAAAAAAGTTCTGGCTTTGTCCAGTGAATCCCATCACTTGGCTGAGCACATCAATAAGACATGAATCTTTCGACTCTCTGTTGTTTAAATTGTTCAGTGATATTGTACTATACAGTACATTCTAATTATTTTATATTTTATTACTTAAAAAATGAATAAATGTAAAAACAGCAGAATACTACACTGGTGCAAGCACACATACGGTAAGCATTCCTGCAAAATTTCATTAAAGAGAAAATGAAGTATATTCCTGCCTATGTTCTGACCAAACACCCCGTTTTGTAACCATTTATTCTGATAACCGTTCATCTCCCTAATATACTACACAACTTCAGCCTACATGATCATAACAACCAGCAGTGCAGTGAGACCCTTTTTTGAATTTGCAAGGCAAGTTTAACTGATTAATTTAATATGTTTTGGTACTTGTGTGGTAGACCTTTGGGTTTTGGTGGCAAATATGGTTTTGGTGCGGGGTAGTGGCAGAAAATCAAAGTGTAGGTTTTGGGCAGTCGTCAATGTTGGAAAGTGTACAAAACACTCATGAATAAAGGTTCTGCTTCTCTAGTAATATTTCGCTTGAGTAAAAGTAAAAGTAGTGATAGAGAAAATTACTCAGGGAAAAGTAAACACTTGGTCTGTTGAAAAACTCCTCCAGTAATTAATTTGCAAATAACTTTTTCATATGTCTACAACTGACATGACTAATCTGAAAATTTTCTCTTTTCTGTTCTGTTCTTATGTTAACTCACCAAGTGTACGACACCTAGGTTAGCAACAGCGTATAAAGAAAGGTAACGTTAGCGGCCTAGCTAACTTATTATATAGCTAACTAGCTAATAATACATGTTTCTAGCTACATAGTTAGCTATCTAGAAACAATAACCCTTAAACATTAGGCTATAGCAGCAATTATACATACATATATATATATATATATATATATATATATATATATATATATATATATATATATATATATATATATATATGTACAACACAACAGGCAGTCGTGTATCAAAGTGACATCTTATGTGTAATACATAGTACATCAAAATATCTGGCTAGCTAGTCTAGCTGTCTCACCTGCCTTATGGCTTACCTGTGCATGTTTCTGCGGGTGAGCTGTGAAATATCTCTACACTGTTTTCTTGACACATTTAAAACTTAAGATACCTGATAAATGGAGTCAGGGATGCTCATCTGTCTCCGCAGCTTCAGGCAACACTGCTGCTGACTAAGCATTTGGTGCCTGAAGTATAAACCTTCAGCATGAGCTGGTTTATTTTAAATGGGCCTTGAAATAGAATTATTTAACATTTTCACATGGTTTTAATTGGTTAGAATCTTCCATATTTTATTATAACTCTGTAATGGTGATAAAAATAAATGTAGTGAAGTTGAATATTTAATAAAAAAAAAAATAAAAAAAACCCCTGAAGTACTGTGATTCAGTCATGTACCAGGGTCTCCTGGCCCAAAGTGCTTGTCCCTGCTGTGTCTGTGAACCACTCAGCACAGTGAAAAAACGATCTGGACACAAACACATAAAAGTCTGGTCTTTTGTAGTTGATCAACCGTAGATGAACTACCACCTTTTAAATGTGCCAGTTTTACTCAAAATGTAGGTAGTACTTAAGATAGGAAATGTACATCTGTCCAATCTCTCACAGTTTTGGTAGTTGAACAATACTGTGATGTTTTCAGTGTGACCCATTTAGGTTCTTCAAAATGTTACAGCACTAGCCATACAGATTTCACTGTCAAGGAAATTTCTATGCTGATGGCAAGCCTTGTTTTTCCACCTTTTCTTTCGATCTCTCTTTGCTGGGAGACATCTGTTTTTATAAGTCCCCTCTTTGCAGAGAGAAAACTTGTGCTGGATCAATGCCTCAGGGTGCATGCACACTATTGATACCTGCCTTTGTAATAGGCCTGGCAGGCTCCAAGCATTCAGCCAATGCTGCATTCCAGTCAGCAGTAAAATGTTGGCCAAGGAGTATGCACAGACCCTGGCATTGCAGAGCCTCTAAGTCACTTAGTTACATTTTGAGAACACTCTAGGTCCTAAAGCTTACCCAGAGGGAAGGGTACATCACTCCGTTGATATGTAAAGCTGGTAAATTCTACTGTGTGCAACAGTAGTATTGGGCTGCATGATCAGTCTGTGGTTAAACTGAACACATCATTTGGTTCAACTGAACAACCTCAACTGGACCCAGAATTCATCTTCAGACTTCAGTCTGTGCATCAAAGACCTGTCCAGATACAATTGGCAGGTAGTGCAGAATGTCTTGATCAGGCTCCACCATTGGCTTTTGTGCCATCCAAATTGCCTTCTCAACCCAGCGATCTACTCCACTGTTACAGACAGGTGATAAATTAAATGAAAAACCAACACAGCATCTTAGGTCTGTCAGAACAGCTCCAGTGCTCCATGGCACAGATTCCAGTCTCTGGAAGTGTAGTGGCGTAATGAACACCCTTACTCTAAAAGATATTCCCTCAATTGGTGTTTTGGTGGTGGTGGTGGAGAACACCATAGGTGTTCAGTTGGGTTGCGATCTGGTGACTGTGAAAGCCATAGTGTGAGATTTACATCATTTTCATCATCATGAAACCTTTCAGTCAGTCCTTGTGCCGTAGCGATCGGGGAAGGATCATCCTGGAAGAGACAACTCTCATCAGGATAGAAGTGTTTTATTATAGGATAAAGGTGATTAGGCAGAAGAATTTAATATTAATCTTCAGTAAATTTTCCCTCTAAGAAGACAAGAGGAACCCAAACAATGTGAACAAAATGCTCTCTACACCAAAACAAAGTCAGAGTGCTGCAGGATTTCTGCACCCTGCAGTTATGGGCATTTCCATTTACAGAACACTGATAACCTAACTTCAGTAAGTGGTATTTGTAATATTATGCTCTAGAAGCTGACAGAAATATGACATTCCTTCTGAAGAACATCTATATCCCTGATTTATAACTGGAGAAAATCCGCTGGCCTGGGGATTTTGACAATCCCTAAACACCATTTCCCTGTGAAATACCTGTCTTACTTCTTCTCCTAAATCTAAGGACTTTAAAAAAAAAAAAAAAAAAAAAAAAAAAAAAAAACACAACAAAAAAAAACGGTGAAACCATTTCTTGAGTATACCAGTGAAGCTGGGGTTTGGTACACCAGGGAACAAATAACACTTTCCTCAAAGTTTATTAGTCCAAGAGCTGCTGACAAACCGTGATTCCAAATATAACCTGTCCCGAAGCAGGTTAAGGATGTAGTGTGATTTCCTGTGTCAAGCAAAAAGAAAAAACAAACAAAAAAAAAACATTCAGAGTTTGACAAACCTAGGGTTAAAAATTAACTGGTTATCAACAACATCAATAACAACAACAACAACAAACTGATGATTCATAAATTAGACAGCGATAAATGAGAACAGCAGAAGTAAACTAGAAACAAAAATTAGTAAGGAATACATAACCAGAACTTAAAGGAGTTTTCATAAATAACAAAAAAAATATATATTTACAGTAATAAATAGTAACTGTAATGCATAACAAATTATGTATAATGAGTTAATAACAGGTATTAGTTATTACGAGCCTTATTCAGATTTGGCAACTAAAATCAGTCACTTAATTTCAAAAGGCTCATGCTACATTGATCTTCTGGATGAACCATTCACATTATAGTCTTCAGCTTGGGACAAACCTCTTTCATGCCCCATCAACAGTGTGGACTGATGTCTACTGGAAAGTAGAGAGTATTTTATGGGTGAAATACAGTATGGTGTCAATTTTAATACCTTATAGCATAAAGGCAAGATACAGCAGTAAAGAAAAGGGAAGGTGACTAATACCATAGAAACTATATAGTATATAATAGCTTCTAGTTTAATATCTTCTGGTAGCCTGATATATGAGTATACCGAGCTTGAGTGGTGGGGAGTTGTGCTGACAAATCTTATGACTATTTATTTCATAATGGCATGTTTATGTACTTAATATTGTTCTCAAATGGATTTCATAGTTTTTGTGTATATACATTTATATTTATTGATTACAGGGTGGAATAATGCAGTTACAGCAAATGTGGTTGCAAAATAATGGAGCTAGACTGTGGATATTGTGCAATGGAGCTAGACTGTGGGTCTTTTTTTTTTTTTTTTTTTTACATCTCTCCGCTATCTGTAAAGTGATATGTGATTACAATGAAAACAATGACAAGACTTCTCATTTTTCCCTGCTGATAATACATACTGTCTGTCTTCTTAGGTGCCTTTTTAGGAAAACAGAAGCTTAAAAATAGAAACTAGCCATTCATTAGTTAAATTGCAATATTTTGTATCACAGTTTTTTCTAAGTCATCTTTAAAAAGGAAACGATAATAGTGTATCTAAATGTCTCCATACACAGGGGACAATTTAGTAACACTTAATTTTCCCGTCCCAACCTTTTTGAGACGTGTTGCGTCATCAAATTCAAATTTACCTTTTTTTTTCTAAAATGGTGCATTTACTCAGTTTAAACATTTGATATGTTTTCTATAGGGATGCACCAAATTGAAAATTCTTGGCCGAAGCCGAAACCGAATATAATGAAAAACTTGGCCGAGGGCCGAATACCAGACACAATTTTTAGTGTTTTTTCCATTTATTTTGCCATTTTTTTCATCATTGCATAAATTAAATAGTCAAAATGTGCTTTTTACTATTTTGTCTTGCTTTTCAAAGAAAAAAATCAATTACAAAAAGTACAATTTCAAAATATTTATTTAACACTGAACATCTTTTTTTTTCATTCCAGCAGGCATAGGCTACCAACAAGGCAAAATATAACTTTAAATAAATAAATGAGTAAAAAAAAAAAAATGTATGTGGTCATCTTTGAGGCCCCTTGAATAGCCTATGTTGAGCCTATAACTGACTGCTGAAAGAATGTAACACTCTGTAGCCTACAATTAAAAAGTGCATTGACAAGAGTGCAAAAAATGGTTCTATTCGGTTATATACGGCTGATTATATTCGGGATATCTACCGCTCGCGTCCCTGTACACCTCGCAGAGTATTATAGCAGATATAGTATAGTTAGATACATTGTTAATGTTATGGTCCTTGATAGATTTAGTTAGTTTAAACTATATATTAGTTCATTTAGTACCTGCTGGTTTTTCAGCTCCCATTCCATTGTACTAGTTCATGTTTCTTGTTTTGTGTTTTGACCCTGTTTTCTGTGAGGGCAACTTTGATTCCCTTTGCCTGTCTTGACTACGTTTTTTGGATTACGATTTGGATTTGTCTGCCTGCCCTTAAATAAATAGGTCTTTACCTGCTTCTGTACTCCACTCCCTTACGTCTCGCGACATGACAGAATACTCCGGAACAGAAACAAAACAAACGCACGTGTCCACAGTAAACATCCGAAGAGCACGTGGCTCGTGCACGTAGCTCATGCATGCGCGCGACCCTCATCGAGGTCGTGACATTAGCGCGTCTCACTCTGGTTGCTACTCTATTTGGTCATGTCATTGTTCGGTCAAATTTATTCGGCTTTTTCACTTATTTCAGTTCGGTTGCCGAACATTCGGTGCATCCCTAGTTTCCTATGTTTTATCGTGAATAACACATGGGTTTATGAGATTTGCAAATCATTACATTCTGTTTTTATTTACATTTATTTACATTTTACACAGCACCCCAACTCTTTAGGAATTGGGGCTGTAATATGAAAATTTTTGGAAGACCTTTTGATAAAAACTGTTAATTTCCCTTATGTATGGAGATTTTTGAGACACCCTTTAGAAACAATTCAAAGCACCTTAGGTGATATGCAGAGTATAAATAGCACAAAGGTTACTGAGAGATAACAGAGTTGCACCTCTGGTTTAATCACACGTTGAGCATGCAGCGTTTGTTCAATTCTAACTTCTGCATTCCAATGTGTACAATTTACTCAATTCTTGAATATGCCCCAAAGATGAACCACTAACACTGTGCTTCAAACGTGCATATCTGATTTGTCTCAGTTTTAAAAGAATGATAATTCCTGAATAATAAATGTCAACTGAAAATGTTTTATTAGTTTTTGATAAATGGTGGAATGAAAACAGTTGGAACCCTTGGGTGATACAAGAGACCAACCAAAATATTTACATTTCTAAGTGGATTGGTGAGGGATATGAGGCAAAAAAAAAATACCTGAGAGGACAACTGCAGGGCGAGAAATTACCATTATCACTCACATATAGTGTTCTGCTTTTTATCTTCTGTTTATTCTCTTTTAGGGAATTAAACATATCCTGTTGTCCAGAAAGAAAGCAATCTAATATTTCTGATCTTATGGGGACATTTGGCTGGAAAACGTTTTTTTTGTTTTGTTTTGTTTATGTTTTGTTTTTTAATTAAAACTGCAGCTTTTACTGGGGACAAAATATCAATTTTTTTTTTTATGTCCCGACATGGATAGGAATTTATGGGGAAATGTATGGTCCCCACAAGGAAAACTGGATTTTTTACATAGCCTGCAGATAAAAAGTGAAAGATCCAAAAGGTTTCAGGTTTCCTTCTGATAACAGGTTCAAATTAGGGTTAGGTTTAGCATAGCATTGATTAATTAGCTGCATTAATAACTATGTCAGTGTGTGTGCATGTGTGAGAGAGAGAGATGACAGATCCTGAGAGAGGAGCAGTAAATCAGAGTAAAGTAATCCTGGTGGAATTAAACTACAGGTATGAAGGCTCATTTAATCCTGTTGATTTTATCACAGGAGTGGTGCTGATCCGCAGAGAATAGTGCAGCATGAAACTGAGAAAAGAAAAGGAGACTAGTTAAGAAATATGTGAGTCATCGAGTCCATCTAATAATCTCCTTCTACCACTTTAGACAATGAGAGAATGAAACTCTCTTTCATTCGGTTAATGGATGCTGGTCTCAGTAATTTACTTTGATGCTTGAACTGCAGGCCTGATTTCCCTTGAATGGAGTGGCTGATTGTAAGACACCTATACAGCCCATTTCGTCTCTTATACTCTGGGCTCAAACTAATAACTGAACAGCATGCTGTCAAATAAACTATACACTTCACACACACAAGAAGAATTACACACCTATTTGTACAGTGCAGTAAGCACATCATGAAGTTTTCTTGTCGTACCCGGGTCCCAATTTACACAGAGCCGCAGGAAGGACAGATGCTAGCGATAGGCATGGACACACATTTATGTGCTCTGCTGCAGGGATGTAGGCCATGCATATGGGCTGGCAGTTTTACTGGGTGACACACAGGGTTCCACTTATCTCAACACCAGCATAAAACAAAAATAAAGCAAAATGTACATCCTATAAGTATTTCCTAATACAAACATAAAAAGCACTCATAGTGCCAGAATTATCTCAAAGCCTATATAGCTGATTCTGCACTCAAGTTAATTCGGCGGTGGGAAGTTGGTACTGGGAATGACATCATTTTTGACCTCTTTAACACTGAGTTACACAGTGCTGTAAAAACACTCAGGCGTCCATGTTCATTTTTTGTTATAAACAAGCTAGCGAGCTAACTATAATTAAGTAACTGCAATCACCGTCCACTTTATTAGGAACACGTGTACTAATCAGCCAATCATGTTGCAGCAGCACAATGCAAGAAGTGTGATCTCTGTTACTTTGATCGTAGCATGGTTTTGGTACCAGTTGGGCTGGTTTGAGTATTTCATGAACTGCTGATCTCCTGGGAATTTCACACACACACACACACACACACACACACACACACACACACACACACACACACACACAGTCTCTAGAGTTTACACAGAATGGTGAGAAAAACCAAAAACATTGAGTGAGTGACAGTTCTGTGGGTTTAAACACCTTGTTGATAAGAGAGGTCAGAGGGCAATGGCCAGATTGGTTCAAGCTGTCAGGAAGGACATAGTAACTCATATAATCACTCTGTGAGCAGAAAAGCATCTCAGCATGCACAAAACATCTAACCCTGACGTATTTCTTTTTCTGTTTATGCTCCACATCAGTAGAATGGCATGCAAAACACATTAAAACTAAATAGCCTGGTAATTATTAATTATTTATTAAATCTAATTCAAAAGAATGATTTGGTGAGACAGGAGTGTGCTACAGTAAATTGGCTTATGTTTGTTCATGATTGTAGGTTTCCTGTTTTTTGATGTGAGATGCTCAATTTGATTTATGTTTATTTTATCTTATATGCTTTTTTCTCATCCTACTCTATTCTATTATTTATTGCCGTCTCTGTGTATAAAGTTTGTAAGCAGGTCTGATGTCTTATTAGTTTTTTATTACTTGTTTGATCATACCGGACTCATCTGAAAGTGAAAAAAGATCATTCTTCATGCTGCTTTTCGGTGTTCGGCCTCATTCTCACCCAGATTTGTCTCAATTTCACACTACAGATTTGTACACATTTGTACATCTTTAAATCTCTGTGGATCTGTTAAGCAGACATACTGTACAGTAGATAGTCTTGTATCAGGTCTTTCACAACAGCAAGCAAATGCATAAAACCCCTATGTCCTTTTTGCTCATAACTTATGCATTTTGCTTGAAATATAGCTTATATTTTTATACTTTCATTTTTGCAAAATTGGTTATATCTGAGTTAGGAATGAATGGGAGATGAATGGGGAACTTTATAATACTAAAGTCATAAAATGACATTGCCATTCTTTGTATTTTTCCCACTGCCTCTGCTGTTTCCAAACTAGGGCCATTGTTAATTTCATACCAGAGAAGGTTCTTTAAGTTGAAGCCATTTTGTAATTGTACTGAACTTTTTGACCATGTACAGGACATAAGTGTTGAACCTTAGTAGTAACCTGACAGCAGCCTACTTTTCCTAACTAACATTAGTATACTATCTCTACAATTGAGATTGATATTTTTGATTTAATCAATATGCATATGTGTGAATAATTTCAAATACAAGACACATACCGTACATGCAGCAATTAAAATGTTGCCTTGCTTGAAAATGTATGTTGAAGATTGGAAAACAGTCTAGAGTGTTCACTTTCTTGTATGGACTCCTCTGTTGCCTCTGGTCTTTTAAAGTTGAAGTGTACTGGATATTATCGTGCATTATACCACAGCAGTGTTCAGTTCTCAAATCTGATTAGTTAGGAGGTGTTGATTAATGTTAGGTAAAAGCAGCTCTGACAATAAATCTGGTGTGAAGGTAAATCGCAAGTTTAGACAAGACTCATAATAAACAGATTAAAAAATGTGTGTAATCAGTGATATGGTGAAGTTTTCTTTTAAGAGACGCTTATGTAACATTCATGGAAGGAGTGTCAGTGCTTTGTAATGGTCAGATGTAAAGCTGTTGTCCAAAATGGGAGAGTCTTCAGGACAGAGGATTTTGCAGTTTGCAGTTTCTTGGTAACAATCTACATGTTTTCTGTCTTATTCACTTTAACAGAGAGGAAAAAGAGGAGCTACTGAGGGAACGACTGTTTCTAGTATCTTCTATAACATAACTGATTGCTTGTTTCATGGATGTTCCACAATAATAAATGTAACTATAAATGGATACGACTATAATACATCTTTAATTAATACAAACTGTAGTCACTGGCAAATCGATATGGTATAAGCAGAATAAAACACTTGTTTTGGGGTGTTGTGGTTGGAAAATAATCAACTTTGGGATGGTAACTTAATCAACTTTGTGTCAGGCCATGCTTTCATTGATTATTTGCCTATAACAGCATGTGTTATATTCCTTACATATGATCATCCATATCTTTGTCAGTTCCTTACTTGTGTGTATTGAGCTTTTTTGCCTCTACTCAGGTTCATGGCCATTACATTTCCTGTAGACCTGACCCCTCCGCCAGTTCTGTGATGACTGGAAAAGCCTTAATAAAAGCTCACTTGCATCATGTCTTGCTGCCTGCACGTCCAATACATTACTGATCGAACCTTGAGAATTGTGGGTAGGTTCTTGCTTGAGATATATAGCTGTTGTTTGTCAATAGTGTTTGCAGAGGGAGCTGCTAGAATCTGATGAACATCTCCTTTATTGCAATGTCAATCCTTGTCACTGGTGACCGAGTCCTTGATTCCCTCATGTGCCTGTTTATTTTTTTATTTTTCCCTTCTGATGAGATTGATAACTCTGAGCCACGCATGGTCTAAATCAGTCACAGCAGAGTGAACTCTAAAGCATAATGTATCATGCACTATAAAGACAGTTCTAATAAAATACATGTATGATAAAAAATAACACTATTTTGTGTTAATTGGGATAGTGATGAACGGTCTCTCTAGCCATTTCCTCAAGGTCACACACCCCTATTTCTGGATTTAATTAAACTTTCTCATTTCAATTAGCTAGCACAAAATAAAGTTACATTTTCCCGAGTGTGAAGGGTGTAACAACCTCACAAGCCTTTGTGATTGAAAAGTTTAGCTTTGGACACACTCACTCTCTCTCTCTCTCTCTCTCTATCTCTCTCTCTCTCTCTCTCTCTCTCTCTCTCTCTCTCTCTCTCTATCTCTCTCTATCTATCGATCTATCTATCTCTCTCTTTCTCTCTATATATATCTCTCTCGCTCTCTATCTCTCTATCTATCTATCTATCTCTTTCTCTCTCTATCTATCTATCTCTATCTCTCTCTCTATCTATCTATCGATCTATCTATCTCTCTCTTTTTCTCTCTATATATATCTCTCTCGCTCTCTATCTCTCTATCTATCTATCTATCTATCTATCTCTATCTCTCTCTTTCTCTCTCTCTCTCTCTCTCTCTGTCTATCTAACTCTCTCTTTCTCTCTCTCTCTCTCTCTCTCTGTCTATCTAACTCTCTCTTTCTCTCTCTCTCTCTCTCTCTCTCTCTCTCTCTCTCTCTCTCTCTTCTTCGAAAGTACCTCCTATTTCCTGGATTAGGGCTGATCAAAGCTCTCACGTTTCCACTTTGACAGGAAAACCCTCTACAGACATTATAGTCCTACAGACCCTCCTCCCAAAATGCACTAAAGATAAATGCTTTTGTGTTCTTTTTCATACTCACTAATGTCACAATTTGGGATTTGATTAAACTGAGCTTACTGTGGGACTAAAAGGATCTGATGCCTTGAGAACCAAATAGACTGAGTAAGAATGTTTTTGTGCCTCATTTGTTGACACCCTGACTTGTCTCTGTTGTTCTATCAGTTCATATTTCGGATTTATGCTGATTTGAACACAGCCATTTGTTAATAACTTGTCACCGCTATTTAACCAATATGAGCTCCTTTAAAGTGTTATGCATTATTATCTGCTGTCAAATTCGATCATTACCCAATCATAAGTGTTTGCCTGAGGCAAAGAAACAGAGGGGCGTGTAGCATGCATTTGTGTGCGAGGGGTGAAGATTGTGCGTTGTACAATAAGCCACCCACAGCAACTTCCCAGGGTCCCTTGCGGCATTCGGGGGCCCACATTTTGCAGAGTAACAAGCTGGTAATTCCTCCCAGTGCGATCAAAGACCTTCACTCCAAATGAGCTCTTTATCCTTCACTCCTGCCCTTCCTGCCTCCCCCCTCCTCTTTCTCCTGCCTCATTCCTAAATTCTACATAATCCCACCAGCCACAGCTCTCATTATTACACACCCTACTGAGCACGGAGTCGGTGTAAGAGGCCCTTTCACACTCAGACTTGTGGTATATTTGAAGAGCATGGTTTTGGTCCTGTCAGTCAGATTAGAAGTATCCATTGTTCATCCCTTCGTTCTTTCAGTTCCTACTTCCTGCCATCCAACACAAAGAGGTAAGCTTAACTTCAGTATTTCACAGTCATTCCTACACAGACTCCTGCACATCATGTTTACTGTTGGGTAGAAAATAGCACACTATAAAGAGAGAAAGTTCCAAACTCTAAAAAATATTATCCTATGACTATACAAATAGAAGAGTACAGCACTCCTCTGTGCTATCTCTCTATAACTGTGGCTATAGAGAGATAGCATATATAAATATGAAAAAGTTTTGAAAAATTGACAGTGCAGTGTAAATATATTTTACACCAGCTCTTCACTGTATACATCCCAGGGCTACAAACATAATCATATTTTAATTATGACCATGATTTTTATCTTCCTTGATTAAATGGAACTCACTGAAGTCTGGGAGAAAGACCAATGCCTGAAGCTTCATCCTCCTCCTAGTTAACTGCCTATAAATTTCTATCTCTCTTTTTAGATCCTCATAACGGAATTTCTGCATTTACCCCCTCCCTATCTCCTCTCAAATATTCAACAACTCCTACCCAAGACTCTTTTATGGGAGGTCTGGCTGTCTTGTGCAAAGCAGAAGTTGGCCAGAACTCCAGTCTACATGTTCCGAGTTCTCCCTCCATTAGAGTTACACAATCACTCCATCCATCCATTTTCCATACCACTTATCCTATACAGGATCACGAGGGAGCCTGGTGTAAGATGGTCCCAGGGAACTCAGGGCACAAGGTGGGGGACATCCTGTATGGGGTGCCAACCCATCGCACACACATCCACTCACACACTACAGACAATTTGGAAATGCCAATCAGCCTACAACGCATGTCTTTGCACTGGGGGAGGAAACCCCCGAAGCATGGGGACAACATACAAACTCCACACACAGGGCAGAGGCGGGATTTGAACACCCAACCCTAGAGGTGCAAGGCAAACATGCTAACCACTAAGCGAAGGGTGCCACTAGATAACCAATCTTTATATTTAATTCAGTTCCATTTAATATACTGTATATAGAAGCCAAATGAATAAGCCAGGGTAGACAGTGGCAAGAGAAAAAAATAAATAATAATAAATAGGGAAGCCATCCTCTTAAGAGTAATACCTGATATTGGGATTATAATAATAATAATAATAATAATAATAATAATAATAATAATAATAATAATAATAATAGTATTATAAGAAATAAAGTTTGTTTAAAGTTAGATATCAGTTTTATTGATGCTGGTGCATTCAATTACAAGATTCTCATACGTATTTCTCAGCTGTATGTTTGGTTGCATATTTACTGTATGCACATTTACTCTGTTTATCTATTTATTTTGAGTCTAATTGCGTTTATGGCAACATGGTTGCAGAACAGCTCCAGGGTCCCAGGACTCAATTCTGAGTCTGTAACACTGTCTGTGTTTGTATTTTCTCACCCCATTCATGTGGGATTCCTTTAGGTCCTCTGGTGTCCCCCACTCCCCCCAAAAAAACATTCTGGTATGTGGATTGGCTACTGTAAATTGCCTGAAGGTGTAAACGGGTGTTTGTGTATGATGTGCTGGGATGGACTGTTGTCACATCCAGAGTGTATTCTCACCTTACGCACAGTGTTTCTGGGATTGGCTTCGGAACCATCACAACCCTGATTAGGATAAAGTGAAGATAAATGAATAAATAATTGTGTCTATATTTACTTATTAGTATATAAGTATGAAATAATACCTATTTCAATTTAATGATTAAAAATTAGAGGGAATAAACATTTATAATGTATGATCTAAAAAGGAAGTGAGAACATAAAGAGCAGTAAGCTATTTTATTCCTTGGTTCAGAAGTACACACATGGACGCCAACTTGGATCATCAGCTTTAGGGCAGCTGGTATATCTAAGGTGAGATCTCACTGACTGAGTGTCCTAGCTTCTCCAATACGAATAAGATGTCTCCATTCTTCTGCAAAGGATTCAATACCTACCTTTTCACACATCTGGGATTACACTGCAGTGAGTGACAGTGCCACATTAGCACTAGCATTAGTCTTTAGTCTTTCCAGTTATGAATCCTTACTATGTTTCTAAGAACTCTATCATTGTGCCTTCAGCTGTTTATACCTATTAATCAGCTTTAATGATCATTTTAGCCATTGTCATGTAGCACTGGTATATCTTGTTAAAGGTTACTGTCTTCATGACCTTGTTTAGCTCAGCACAGCAGAGACCAGTGTGCCTCACTGAATACTGAAAACCCAATCAGGAAGAGAGCTGACAGAAAAAAAGTGTAGCAATACAACTGCCTGAAGGGCCTATGAGACTGCCAGCCAGGCTACTGCCCATAAAAGGAGGCTGGTGCATGCTGGGAGAGCAGATGATACCTTCTTTCTTTTTGTCCTTGAATATCCATCACACAGCCACTCCATCTGTGTTTTCATATCTGCTGATGCACAGCTTATGCGTGAAACACATAAATCAATTATGTATTTTTTAATGAGGCATTCATAAAAAACTTAAATGAGGATGATTTAAAAGATGTAATTCTCTATAAGATGTTAGAGTTTGTTGCAGTTTTATCAGGGGATGAATATTAGCAGGGGGAAAAAATCAACTTAGAAAGAGCCAGGTCACTTTAGGAAGCAGCTGTGCTGTGAAAGATAAGCGTTCCGCTCTGTCTCTTCTCTCATTCCCACTGGATTCTTGTTAATTTTTCAGTGTTATCTCAGCAATGCTGGCTATGCAGCTCTATTACTAGGTAGCATTGGAAAGAGCACTAGATGAGATGATTCATCAGCTGATTAATGATGGAAATGGAGGATTTGCAGGTACAATCTCAGACACTCGCCATCAACTGCTGGTGTGTCCACTGAAGTGTCCTGATATACAAGCGAATAAACAGCCGTGTCCTCTGCATGGCCTCCACAGGATACACTGCTTGTCTGACACGAGAGGAGTGTGCCAAATTTCAATCATCTTGCCAAGTCTAAGACCTTGCTTTTCATATCTGCGTCAGTGCCACATTTCTTTCTCTCTCTCTCTCTCTCTCTCTCTCTCTCTCTCTCTCTCTCTCTCTCTCTCTCTCTCCCTCTCTCTCTCTGTCTGTCTGTCTCTCTCTCTCTGTCTCTCTCTCTCTGTCTGTCTGTCTGTCTCTCTCTCTCTCTCTCTCTCTCTCTCTCTCTCCATCTTTCTCTCTTGTCTATTAATGTCAAAATTCTGTCCAGGCGTATTCTCCTCAATTCAGACTGATAACGAAATGAGCAGAACTGACAATCTTATATCATATAATAGCAAATAGCTCAGACCTCTTTCTATCACCTCATTCTATTCCTTTCTCCTGGTCTATTTTCCAATTCCAGCTCTCCTCTATCAGGAAGCGGTATGCCATCTCGCGTGTCTATTTTCACACAATGTCATGTCACACGATGTCATTTACCAAAAGTCGGCCACTAATAGAGCTTCTGGACTGATAAAGTGAAAACCAACCTTGGCATTAAGGTTTAATGTGAGCTAATGGGCTGGTGCGATGGTCAGCACTTACAATAAATGCATTAGTCACTTGCAGAAAAGGCCAGTTAGGTCCTAAAGGCCTCCTGTTTATAGATGGTAATCATTATTTAATGAGATGTAATAATGCTGAGCAGATAAGTCTTTGTTGTGTACTCCATCCATTTATAGACATGAAGGCTGGGGAAGATGTTACATACCATAAGATTGCACTTAATGGCATACATAGTAGGGATGTTCAGATTACATACATAATGTCGCCATGTAGAGCTGCAGGAATATTAGGGGATGTTGATTCTCAAATGCCGAATAATTAGCGTATATATTTGCAGACTAATGATCTGTAAAGGGTTACCGTATCTCAATGACACTAATTCATTTTCCCTGGAAAGATAGTGTGTGGCCAGAAATAAGAACTTGTAAAGTGTAATTAATTGGTTACGTCTGTTAAATTTAAAATACTATGCTTGAGTTTTTCTTTAACCTAATACTTTTGGCTACATTTCAAAAGAAAAATCTCTACTTTCCACTCACTAGGCTTCAAACACTACAGCAGCACATTTATCTATAATCAAATATTTGTAAAATTATAAGGTGACTTTCTGGCATCAGGTAGATAGCATCAGGTAAATTCCTTACAAATCTCAACTTTAACAGCAAGAATTAGATCTAATAACTATCACTTTATATTTATCAAGGTTGTTTTTATGCTTTTTTTAATGTTTTCATCCTAGCCAACATTTGACAGTCAATGGTTCCCATGTCATTTCTTAGTGAAATAGACACTAATAATATCATAATATTAGTACTTTTACCACCTCTGTGGTAGAGAAAATAAAACTGATTTTTTTGGTATACAATTTGACTCCTTTGCAGTGAAAGGCTTTCATCCTTGCAGTTAAAAACACGAGCGACTTTGTGAGTGAACCAGTGAATGAAGCACTCTGAACATCATTCTTATCATTGCTAGCATTCCTCAGACATCAAAAGAATCCACTGAACTACTGAAAAGGTAATTTACTTCATTTGTTGTTAATTGCTTGTATTCATGACCCCATAATCCCCTCAATATAGTTTGAAGAGCTCTTCCTAAATGTTAACATCTAAACCAATACTATTTGCAGGTGGAAAAGGCAGACTCATGAAAAGATAAGATGTAAGGTGTCAGGTGTCTGTGGCTGCTACAGATCATATGGCTTCAGGTATTTTGCTTTATCAGAAGAAAGCTTTCATGTGATTTGGAGCTGTCTAGAGATAACATTAGAGATAACAAGAAAGAAATAAAGCATTTTTTTTTTTGAAGATGAACTGCTTTTATTTCCAACATTTTCTTCCAACAAGAATTATTTCGATGGTGAGTAAAGTCAACGTACATTGGCTTTTTAGCCAGATTAAGATAATCATTTGCTCATCATATTATGGCTGTGTAGAACATAACATACCATCACAAACCATCAAAATATGATTAAACCTTAAACACTTGCTTTCATTAGTGACCGGGGACATCATCCACTACCCTCCCTCTCATACATTTTTGGACATTAGACCTCCACCTTCTCAGTATTACTCAATTTATTATCAACAATACAACAAGGAAAAATACAAGCTTGTAAAATAATATCCATCCATCCATTTTCTATACCGCTTATCCTACAGGGTCATGAGGAACCTGAAGCTTATACCAGGAAGCACGGGGCACAAGGCGGGGGACACCCTGGACGGGGTACCAATCCATCGCAGGGCACACTCACATACACATTCACACACTACAGACGCCTTGGACATGCCAATCAGCCTACCATGCAAGTCTTGGGACTGGGGGAGGAAACCGGAGTACCCGGAGGAAACCCCCGCAGCACGGGGAGAACATGCAAACTCCACACACACAGGGAAACGGCAGGAATCGAGCCCCAAATCAAGCGACGGTGCTAACCACTAAGACACAGTGTGCCCGTAAAATAATATTTTTTAAATTATGTTCTGTATAATAGAAAAAAAAACACGTTTTCTGTGGTGTAAATGATTGTGTGAATGTGAGTGTGCATGGTGCTCTGCAATGGACTGGCATCCCAGCCAGGGTGTATTCCTGCTGTACTCTCAGTGTTCCCAGGATAGGCTCTGGATTCACTGCGACCGTGACCATGATAAAGCAGTTCCAGTCAATTTCCTTTATTTACCTAGGTTGAGAAGCCACTTGTAGAGCAGAGGAGTAGCAGGAGGTAAAAACTTCATTCAATAAACAGAGCTGTTGATTATTTATGTGTAGAAATATGTGCTTCAAAAAATGTCAAAGAACCCGACTTAGAGTACTACATTGCAGCTATTAAATATCACTTCTAAATCGCT
Source organism: Ictalurus punctatus (assembly GCF_001660625.3). NCBI lineage: Eukaryota > Metazoa > Chordata > Actinopteri > Siluriformes > Ictaluridae > Ictalurus > Ictalurus punctatus. The sequence goes on from NC_030429.2 coordinate 14,204,603, forward strand.
GTTTTAACCCTGATATTTTCTTTTGGGAATTGATTCTCACATAAAAACATACATGATATACTTAACCAGAAACTTTAATATTTGTAATGAAATTGAAAAACTGAAATTGTGTAGCACTGAACCTCTTCTTATGCACTTTTCCCTGCTACCCATCTCACATAGACAAGCTGTAAAACACAATTACAGGCAACAAACCAAATGAATGTAGGAACCCTGTTCTGTGATAATGGCAAAAAAAAAAAAATAAAAAAAAATAAAAGCATCTTGAGTTATTGTACGTCATGTGGCTGCAAGCAAAATGTGCCGAAATATTGTTATATTATAGCCATCTCACATAAGCAAATGTTGTTTCCCGTGCAAATAAAAGGAAAATATGTTTCCCATTTGTACATATAAATTGTCAGTACAAGTCATTTGGTATGTCAGTATGTAGGTTGCTATTGATATATTGGTATGGAAATATCAGTGTTAATATCAGCCTCA
>NC_030429.2:14210085-14340085 GCF_001660625.3 Ictalurus punctatus
CTGAAATTTATCCGGGTTAGCACTGTAACACATTCCGGCACATATTCCCCTTAATATTTACTAAGCCATTTGCCTCAAAGAAGCGTAGTTGTCTATATTCAGGCCATTTCTGTGGAATGTCATTTCTGTTTGAACACCAGATGAAAGTAATCTGTAGTTTTAACAGAACTCTCACGCTAAAAAGGTTCGAAAGAAAAAGCTTTGCAGAGTAAATTCCTGAACAATAGTATGCGGTATGGTGTAAGGGTTCAATTTGCCTCTAGGACACAGTAATTATCACCAGTGACAAAAGGAGTGAAGAGCATTTTTGTTCAATCAAAATACATTTCTGACCTTAAGGTAATTGGTTTGATGTTTCATGCCTGTTCAAAGACTCAGAACTTGTCTAATAGCTTTTAAAGGATGCCAATGTTTGCACTCCTCTCTTTGAAAATGAGCCCAGAGTCATTTTGCAATTGATGCTTGCTCGGAGCTCGTATTAGCATTTCAATTTGAAGAGTGCAATGCCTCTCATTACAGTTTCCCAGCCATGTTCCCTAAAAACACCACGTTCTAAACGCCTTAGCCATTTTAACGGTCACAACAGTTACAACAGTACGAGGTGATCTAATCTTCAAGTGTCAGCCATATATTGTTTTTATTGAGAAAGCAGATCTCTGTGCATTGTATTCTCTGTTGAAGTTGGTGTGCTGCGTTGTTTCAAATGTGCACACTAAGTGTTCAGACTTGCAAATTGGAGAGATTGAATTGACCCTTGTCGGAAACTTTTGTTCTTTTGGTATTAATAAGGCGACGTTATTTTTGCCCTCAGCAATGTACCTGCATGATGAGTTGAACAAAGTTAATACCTAGAATGAGAAATTCCCCATTCAGCAACATAACTCGCTTGACTCACCTTTCAAACTCTACCACCAAGGGAACAGCTGATTTGATATATGGGTATATGGAGACTTTATTACTTTATATTATTTAATATTGTTCTATCCAGGCTAACAAACTCCACTTTGGACAAACAAATGTGGTAAGAAAATGTGTAGTCTGTTATCCTAACTATAATAGGATTATTCAGTAGATTGCTTATTGCTGTGTTCTTATTGCTTATATGCCATGTAGAGTCTCGCTGTGCCTGGATTATTGACGAGGTTATTCATGCACAGGGTAACCATTATATTTATTTATAACTGCACTGCAGCACCAAAACACCTCCTTTTCTTAAATGTCTCAGTCTTTGTTCTGTAAAGAATGATATCTGCAGAGGAAAAAAATAAAAATTAGTGCTCCAGTGAAAACTGACAAGAAGCGATAAAATCTTCATCCAGCTTCAATCCCAGCAGAGCCTGAACTCTTGTAATGTATATTAATGTGTCATTGATGTGTTGCATTAATCCATAGAGTCAAGGACAAGAAGATGCAATTAAGGCAGAGATCTGAAAGTAGAAAATGTATGCTTATTGAATTTGTATTGACCATAGCTGCACTGTGAGGTAAGCTTAAAAGGGCAGGCCCTTAAGGTTGGCGGATGAGTCTGAAATCGAACCAGCACACTGTAGAACAACACTAACGGTCTCAAACTCAAGAATGCCTACATGATTCACACACCCTATGTTGAAAAGGCTTTAATCGGTTTGAAGGTGTTGCCCTTATCTGCTTTTTGGAGTTTTAACGGGACTCCTAAATACTGTTTAGTTTAAATACCGAGCTTACTGTTAGGGCATTTTTACACCTATCAGTCTGTGTTTGAATCAGGAATGTTTAAGGCTGAAACTGTAGTTGTAAAACTCTTCCATTCACTTTTCAGAAAAAGGTCAACCAACCTTTGCCAACTGTGGTTAGGAATCAGAAAAAATCACCCAATCTTGGAGAATACAGAGCCAACACTAAATGTTGCACCTCACAGGTCATTTTAGCAGCTTGCATCTACAAAAAATGCTGCCTGCATCCCATAGTACATGGCAATTTTGGTTCACTTTACACAGTTGAGTTGATTCAGGGTTGAATCGCTTTCTCGCTGCAATCAAACCACCCTAGAATTCATTTAGAACCAGAACAAGACCTGGCTAAGACTCAGACTCTCAGATCAGTTGTTTTGGTCCAAGTGTGATTGCTGTGTTCCCATCTGCCCAAACAAACCACATTGTTACATTAATGCTGCATATTTGAGAGCACTCTTACAGGTATGGTCAGAAATTTCAAGTCAACATTTTTGCAATGTTTTTTGAAGTTCTCCACACCTTCTGGCAGATTCAGTAAAATATCTGCTCAGAGCAAAAACGCAAGTCTTTGTAGTTCCTCAGGTTCTGTAAGAAGGAGAGGAAAACCAAATGGTGTGGCCCACCAACACCAAACCAATCAGGACACTGGAGGTGCCTCTTGTTGCCTTTCAATCACGTTGCATGTCAATTCAGAAATCTCCCACTCTTGTAGTAGCATCTGGACATTGCAGGGAACACTAAGGGCAAATATTTGTTTGGATTTTGGGTTTTACCAAAATCAGAGACTGTACCAGTAAATCATTGTAAAACACCACCTGAAGGCTTCTGCCAAAGCTAAGATTCAGATTCCAGATTCATAGAACGGTTCAGTTTTCTCTGCGTGTGAGATGCACAGAGACTGAGAGCTGTGTATCAGGAGAGAGATCGTCTTTGCACTGTCGCAGCATCTCCGTGAAAATGCCCATATCTGTGACCCTGAACATAAACACTGTATTGACTTTGCTATTAATTTGACACATTCTGTGAGATGAGCTCTGTTTTGGCAGCGCTGACTCTCTTATTGTTGTTTTGACATTCTAAAAGGACATTTATGTATTTCAGCTTTTCTCAGAAATCACTGAGCCTTTAAGCTGTGCATGCTGATTTGAGTCCAGCTGTGTGTGTCAGCCACATGAAAAGCGTAGAGAGAAAGGACCGGGCCTCTTACTTCCTCATAAGAATAATGTGAATAAATGTGGGATTGTAGTATGCCTTGGCTGGAAGTGAAATATAGTGGGCTTTTCTACGAGACACAGCAGTCATCTTCCTACTTTAGTCGTAGCGCTGTTTGTGGGGTTGAGCTTGGGATTTGGACAAAGCTGTTTTCCCAGCAGTAGCAAGCAGCAGTGTGTGTGTGGGAGGATCGGGATTGTTCATCCATCTCTGTTACCCTGCAAATGCTTTTTATAGAAAGTTAGTGGATCTATTGAACTTCTTTCTATTTCTCTCTCCTCTCGTATTTATCATTTGTCTTTAGCAAAGTGTGCTAATACTGCAGATATAGTGTAGGAGAGTGGGTAGGGTACTGTGCCAGAAAACTGGGTTTCCTGCTGTTACCCCTGTCAGCACTTGCTCACTTTGTGGTGTTGCACCACGTGTGTGCATGGGAAAAAAAAAATCAGAAACTGCTCTCCTGCTCCACATACTGCAAATTATGAGCAGAGTTAATCAGGCAGATCAAATCTCTGGCAAATGTGCTGTAGTTTGTCAGTGTACTCATCATGTGGTGAGTGGAGGACTTTAGTCTTTAATACACTCTGTATAATACATTTCATTGCTGGACTGGGGACCAAATAATGTATATCCAGACATTTGTTGGCCTTAGATTGAAAAGTTTGTGGACATCTGACCATCACACCCATATGTGTTTTTTGGACATCACATTTCATCTTTAATCCCCCTTTACTGTTATAATTATCTCCATTCTTCTGGGAAGGCTTTCCACTGGATGCTGGTGCATGGATGTGAGGATGTGCTTATTCAGCCACGAGAGCATTAGTGAGGTCAGGAGCTGATGATGGGTGAGGAGGGTGCAGTCAGCATTCCAGTTCATCCCAAAGCTCTTCAGTGGGATTGGAGTCGTGGCTCTGTTCAGGCCATTCAAGTTCCTCCACTACAACCTTGGTGAATCTCGAATCTTCGAATCTTCCAACTTTGTGGCAGCAGCATAGGGATGTGATGGTCAGGTGTCTGTTATAGTTGTTCATTATAGTTTCTGGGTCGGTTTTACAGGTTTCTAGCTCGTAGAGTTGTTATACATGACTGCTTGATGTGATATTCCTTGGATATATCCAGCTACTGCTAGTGAAAGCACCAAACTGTTACCGGATGAGTACCACCAGCATCGCCGTGTCAGCTGCTCATGTCTCAGAACCCTGTAATCTCCTCTTGAAAGCAAACCAGGGAATACAAAGCACGCCCCGTTTTCCTGAAGCAAAAGTCCTAATCCTGTCTGCTCGTCACAGAATGGGCGTTGTGAGATAAAAATCAAATGTAAAGCTGGTCTTAATTGTTTTAATGCCAGTCCTGTTGGCACCCCGAGCCTGATACAAATCAAAATCATCATCAATCTGCTCATTGACTTTCTCAGTTGTTCGTTACTTTCACACTCTGTGAATTGGAAAGCTTTATTCTACCCGCACTAATTAGTTGATGGTATTGATTGTGCAAGCAGATTTGAATGTGACGTATCAACATATCTAATTGACTTATCAACGCAAGACAGTTATGGTTTGAGAGTGCCACGTTGCGCTTTTTTTAAAGGGGAATTCCAGCTCCTGAGTGGCGCAACAGAAAAGCTTTTCTCCGGAGATGATGAGCTTGAATCCCAGCAATGCCACTGCCATCCATGGCTGGGAGTCCAGGAGGGCAAAATTTGCCACATTGTCAAGGGGTAGGGGGTGGCATAGTCTCCCCTATCCCCTATATGTTTGTGTTTGGAGCACCAACATCTTCAAAGCAGAGGTAGCCATTTTTTCCAAAAACAGCAGTAAAGCTGCAGGTGTCCTCTAGATGTTTTATGACGTTCTAAAATTTGTTATAATTCTAAAAAATGTAGTAACTTAAATTCAGAAAAAAATATTACTTGGTAGAATTCCTCTTTGATGCACTGAATGGCTTAAACCTTCCAGGATCCATGTTTGTAATGGACTGTAGCTGTTCTCTGCAGAGATATTCAGCTAATGGTACTGGATAAATATGAATCATGGCTATATAAGGACAGGGAGACGGGTTAATTGGGTGTTTCCGAACAATGAGAGTCAGCAGACATGTTCTAAATGGTATTGGCATTCAGCGTGCTATACATCTAATAAAACATTACAGCTGGTGTGGGAGGGAATCTAGGCACATGTTTTTTGCATGAGCAATAAGGCACATCTTTTATTTAATGTTTAAATGAGGGATGAGATATTACTCACGACACTTTGTTTGCAGCCCAGCCCAGGCTAATCAAATTAGGACAGAACAAATCACTCTAATCACCCACATTACAAAGCTGGATATAAATAACTGATGCAGTGTATATAAAGTGAAAGATCTGCACAGTTTTCCATCACCAGAATATTCCTTTGAGACATTTTGTGGTGGAGATTATCCTTATTCCGACCACTAATGAGCTGTAATGGATTCAAACAGTTTCCCAAGCAGCTAGTGAGCAAAAGAGGAAAAGCTGTAGATGTAATCCTGCCATAGGTGATGTTTTTGGGCTGCAGCTCCATTTATTTTCATTTAAGATGGTGCCAGAGACCAGGCCCATATAAAGGGTTCGAGTCGTGCGTCTCTGTCAGAGCCCCTCCCTCCATTCCTCCACTCCCTATCTGTTAGGACAGATGGCTTAATGGCAGTAGTGAAGAGAAATGAGGCATACCTCGCGCCAAGCGAGCGATTCCCTCCAGCACTCGTCTAAAATGCTTGTCTCTCCGTTTTCCTCCATACAAATGTGACATCGGGGCTAAATGGTAAGTGGAACATCCCTGACAGACGTGTAAGAAGAGGCAGGTGCGTCTGGATACTCAGAGCTCAAATGATTTCCATGAATTTGTATTGAAAGAGGGCAAAAATGGGTGAAGAATTGAAGAATTATCTATGGTCCAGTAAGACTTTAACCTGAATCTGAAGAGTAAAAATGGTCAATGCATTTGAAGTGATGTATTTCTAGTGGTTTAACACAGGCAAGTATAACTGTAGCATGCAAAAAAAAAACAGCATCCTTGCAGAGACTGTTATGTGGCATCGGAGTCCTACAATTAGAGCTTCACCATGATGATGAAATACCTCCCTTTATTAGGTGAGAGAGGCCTGTGACTGATTACAGTGTGATGGCACTGAACATTCCCTACTCCATCTCACACACACAAACTAATTTGAGAAATGATTCTCCACATATTCACCAAATGTTACCAGTTTTCTACTCTATTTTCTCCTAATTTAATTCTTACCTCATCACACAGTCTGAGAGTTTGAGGGATGACAAGTTTCCACTGAGACGCAGGATTCTTACGCCTTCTTGAATTCAATCATAGAGCAACTGCACACATACAGAGAAGCGTTCTAAGTGCCTTCCTCTGTATAGGTGAGCTAACATGTCTACAACTGACTAGTATCACTGTTTGACAAGGGAGTGAAGAATCCCTTCCTAACCACCCAGAGAGCAGGGCCTGTTTACTTTCATGCTTTTTATGGTCTCCCAGCCATGGATTCCAGTCTCACAATAACAGAGCAAGCGTTTGTACTAAGCCCCAATTGAGAGCTCTTTTTTTTGTCTTTAAACATGGCCAGGAAAGGCTTTTTACAGGAAAAAGCCATGTGACTGACATTTAAACCAAGTAACCATAAAGCATTGCCTTTACTCACCCCTAACCTCTTCAATCAAAGCTATGAACCTTTTTCAATCCAGTGGCCCAAGTAAATCTTGCTCTGTCACTGTGTTTAAAGGTTTGATTGCCTGTTTGAGGCATTTGACTCAGTATGTGTATACACATGGAAGTATGAGGAGTCAGAGAAATTGCACCCTTCAAGAGTCTGATGCTCATGACCAGGAAAGTGTGCAATAACTGTCAAATGCTCCATGAGGGTGTCTAAACTAGTGATAATCTGCAACTGCCGTAAACACTTAGGCACGTGTATTGGATAAAGTTTATAAAGTTTATTGGCTGTCATTCACCTCAGTTAATCTCATCAACCTTAATGAGGCTGCTGACCTTTAATTTACTATCAGATAAATTGAAAATTCATTTCGGAGAAGGAGGCTCACAATCCCAATGGTTTCTGCTTTTATTTCTGCTTCTTTGCAACAAAGGTAGTAACTGAACACCCATACATGCTTCTGCAGCACAACTTGGCTAGTTATTGCCAAAGCAGGTCTGAAAGGGCCGAGTGTCCCGGGGTCATGTGATTTCTTGGGAGGAGTGGGAATGAAAGAAGAGGTTTATTCAGTGGAGCTTTTATATTGCTGAAATCATTAATGAGGCATCTGGCTTTGTACACCTGCCTTACCTGTGGTTGGAATGCTAATAAATGAGTAATCGGACTCATATTCACATTGATTCAGCAGTTTGTTTGGTCAATCTTATCTAGTGTGTAGTAAACTGCCAGCTTGACCAGGTTGTCAGTTTATTAGATATTTTAATAGAGGTGTGAATCTGTAGGGACCTCACAATTTGATGTGGTTAGATTTAGGATGCCATCATGTGATTACAAGCAGATTCTTTGTGTATCTCAAAAGGTTGAGTACTGTCTTTTACTTGAGAAAGTACGTATGGTTTACCTTTGCAGATTAAAGCTTTAAAGGTACATCAGTTGTCCTCTTCTTCTCCAATTTCCTTTACCGAAAACATGCCAGTAGGTAAATTGCCAATGCTAAATTGTCCATAGGTATGAATGTGTGTGTATGGTACCCTACAAGGGACTGGCGTACCATCCAGGCTTTATTCCCTCCACACACCCGGTGTTCCCAGGATTAGCTCTGGACCCTCTTTGACCAGGGTAAAGCACTTACTGAAAATAAACAATTGAGTATAACGAATATTATCATATCTATCATTACGTTGAATGTGTTACCATCACTGCCGTCCATATAATTTATAATATTCTGGTATTCACATTTCAATTCAATCACAGTTCATTCAAACACAACATTCAGATTTATTATTGCAGCCCTGCCTTTTCTGTGACTGAATCTGTCAGCGTTCTTTTGGGCCTGTAGTGCACTGGGTAGCTTCTATCGCCATTTTATAGTGAGCATACAGAGTGAATCAGAAGGCATTTGAAGGTCACCTGTATATTTGTATATCAAAACTTTTTCAGTGATTATAATCTGAATGCAGTGAACACCCTGGCTGTTAACGTTTATTTTCTACCAGAAATGCCTGTGTTGTTTTAGGTAAAATCTTTATTTATGCACCTGTATAGAAATCAGATTATGGATTTTCATGCACTGATTCAAGAAAGAATTGCAATGTGTCCAAGAATCAATTAAATGCTTTCCATGCTGTGTTGATGGTGGTACAGCATTTATGCTTGTCCTTTTGGAGTTATTTTGACTCAGCTGGTTTAATGTGCTGGATGAAGTTCAAGTATGAAGATCTGCTTCTACACTAATGTGTGTGTGTGTGTATGTGTGTGTGTGTGTGTGTGTGTGTGTGTGTGTGTGTGTGTGTGTGTGTATATGTGTGTATATATATATATATATATATATATATATATATATATATATATATATATATATAAAAATATAAAATTCAATATGAATTCAAGGCCCCCATTTATCTCGTTCAATCATTTCATCCTGTATGAGGCCACTTACCTTCACTTCAATGGCAAAATGATTTAAATTGCAATTAGCAAAGAGATCAAAAGAAGGACATGATGTATGTGAGAGAGAGAGAGAGTGAGAGAGAGAGAGAGAGAGAGTTTTGCTCTCCTAGAAAGTTTTGTTTGTCCATACTCAAGGTCAAGACATCAGGACATGACTACATATTCATCTTTGTGTTCCATCAGAGAGACATAGCCACATTTAGTGGCATCTTCTTCATCCATCAATGTCTGAGGCGCACACACAGGCTCTAGAAATGCAGGGCATTTCAGACAGGGCTGTTGGGTCACACACAAGCTGCTGGAGTGTTGCAGTGTTTACTGAGGCGTCACTGCCTCATGGCACGTCACCACACAGCACAAAGGCAAACAAACCCGAGTGACATTTAGCCCTCTGTTGTCTCCTGACAGTCACAGGTGGAGGAGTGGAATTAATGCAGCTGTCGCTCTATCCCAGCTGCACACACAGAAATAAAAGTCTCATTAATACAGCCACACATGGATATAGAATGGATCGTTTTTCTCAGGCAGGGTTTGCATGATCATTTCTCTACCTACCACACATAATTCCAGTGTAATATAGAAAGCTTTAATGCCTTATTTAGATAATTGTGTGGTTTAGATCAGGATCAGGCGATCAGGACTTCACAGGTTTGCAATGAGAGGACAGGATGCATTTTTACTAAGTTGTTTTTGTTGCAGTTTGAGATGTGTAGTATCATTATTTGAGCATCAATCTGAGCAACAGAAATATTTCTAGCTGTCCTTCAGTTCATGCAGGATTTCACTGAGGGGTTTTTTTGTGTGTGTGATTGTTGTGGCCAAAGATTCTTGATTTTTCTGCAGCTTTTTTCGAAATTTTTGCCATGCAGTTTGTGAATTTTTGGGCTTTTTTTTTTCCAGAAAACTACTTGAATTGGTGAAATCGCAACTGCACAAGCTAGTTTTACACGGTCATTCGCCGTGATGTTTGTTGGTAAATGAGATCTTTTAGCTGTACTCGTGTTCAATGCACAAGCTTTGTCTGAATGCACGTTGTGATGAGGTCACATGGTGCATCGTGATGATGTCATATCATACATCCTGGCCTAAAGCTGTTGAAAATAAACGGTTTAGAAAGTTAGAAAAATTGCGAGCTCCTTGATTTTACATTAATTTCTGCGGTCGCAAAACTCGCAAATTTGTGGAGGGACTGATCTTTAGTTGTTTTGTTTCCACACCCCCTCATATGTGTGAAGTGAATAATATGACTCCACATAGACACTTTGTTGATGAAGCTCTGCATTGTGGGAGAAATGCTGATGTAGATGTATGGACGTTATGATTGGGTCCAGTTACCCTGCACAAGTCCAGGAAGTGCACAAAGCATTTTAAAACTGTGCGTTTTATTTTTTCCACCAATTTTCTTGCCAATTTGGTCACATGGCAATTCCCACCTCCAAGCCAGCCTTCCCTTATCACACATCAGAAACCAGCCAGGGGGAGTGAAGGCTAACACGTGCTTCCTCCGAGACACGTGAAGGCATCTAAATGCATCTTTTCAAACTGATGTGTCATAGGGCAGATCAACACTCAGAGGAACATGCTATCTACCCACTTCCACATACATGAGCTCACTGACGCCCACAATCGGTTAGTGTCACTGTGATTGACAGGGGAGAGAGACTCCTCCCACACCGAGAGCACGGTCAAACACTTTTTTGTTGCGCCATTTGGGAGCCTCTTTTAATTATTTTTGACCATAAAATTTATTCTTAAACAATCTTAACATCATTATTGTGAGTACCTATGGTCAGTGTTAGATGATGTCCTATCGATATCTTCAGAAAATGTGATGCCGTGTATTGTACTTTTATTGTATGTGTATTGTATTGTACACTGTTGGGCCCTTGAGCAAGGCCCTTAACACTCTCTGCTCCAGGGGCGCTGTATCATGGCTGACCCTGTGCACTGACCCCAACTTCCTAGTATGCGAAGAAAAGAATTTCACTATGCTGTAATGTATACGTGACCAATAAAGACTCATTATCATTATTGCCTAGCTTTCATTTACAGTAGCCCTGACATTTTGGAGTTGATTTTACAGAGTGGATTTTCTGAGTGAATGCGTACAATGCCTCTTTAGGGACCGATGATGGACATCATTATGCTCTGTGCCTCACACTAGGACATTTCCCACATTCCTGTGGCCTTCACACACTGATGACATTGCGGTCTTGCAGAGATTATGGCAACTAGAAAAATAGGACCTCTGACTGCATCGCGTTCATCTTCAATGCCATGTCGTAATTGAAACCTTAAAATGATGTTCTGTTAATGACCATAACAGCTTTTGGTGGTTGTACATCGTGTTATTAATGAACATATCTCTTCCTGTTGTGTTGGATGACTCATGTTGTGATGGAGACTGTGAATTACGCCTCACTATTGCCTCATTCAGAAAAAATAAACAGCAGATCTGGTTTGAATGATGGCTCGAAGACGTTCGATTCACTCAGCTGGCTTTAATTAAAGAGTACAGGGAGGGAGTTTAGGGAGATTTTGGTTGTGTGCTGAAAGGTACAGAGGTGATCACCGTCTTTATTGAAAACGCTTCATCAGCAATTATGTCTGTTTGCCCGAGTGCAAGTATGTATTCTTAATAACCACGTCCTCACAATATGTCTGTGTGTGTCTGTGTGTGTCTGTGTGTGTCTGTGTGTGTCTGTGTGTGTCTGTGTGTGTCTGTGTGTGTCTGTGTGTGTCTGTGTGTGTCTGTGTGTGTGTCTGTGTGTGTGTCTGTGTGTGTGTCTGTGTGTGTGTCTGTGTGTGTGTTCGCACATTGTGGACAGTCGTAGTTACTTTTACTGCAAGAGACAGCAATAAATAAATGTGGAAATGGACATTTATTTAATGTGTTTTCAATCTTGTGATTTCATCAAATACATTTTTGCCCCGATTGGAGTCCAGAAGAGTACCATAAAACATAAATCATTCTAGAAATGATGCTGTAATCTTTATATAACGTGTTGTGGCACTTATAGTGGCATTGGGGTGGGAACTAGGGCTGCTTGATATGGACTTTACCATTAGCATTCTGACTGTATGTTAATATAAACTGCTGAATCTGGGTTGTGTCAGCCTGCATTGATTTGAATATAATGTAATATATATATTTTTTATTATATACCACTAGGGCTGGGCAATATGACAATATAATATCAATACTGTGATAAATTATATCACGGTAAGCTTTTCTGAGATATATTTTTGTAATTTAAAAAAAAAAACTGGAAGCAGCTGATTTGATGTAAAAATAAATAAATAATGATATTTGCACTTAATCTTTACAGTTTTTAAATGTTAATTTTATAGATTTTTTTTGGCCTTTTCACTGTTATAAAAAAAAAAATTAAAAGAAAGTCATGTGACGTCACCACAACGCACATTCAATCAAAGCCCTCTTCGATTCAAGTTCGTCAAACACAAGTACAGCTAAAAGGTCTCATTTACCAACAAGCATCACAGTGAAAGACCGTGGAATTTCACCGATTTAAGTATTTTTCTGCAAAAAATAGCAAACAAAAAAAATTGCAGATTTTTGGGGTAAAAAGCCACAGCAAAATCAAGCATTTTTAGCCTCAGCAATCAGAAAAAAACTCTGAAATCCTGTATGGACTGATAGTGTGTCGTAGAAATGTCTTCAAGAATCATGAAATGATATTTTCGTCATATCTCTCACCTCACGCGCCAAAATGTATCAAAATATTTGAAGAAAACTGGAACATCTGGTAGCTCATGGTCATAATGTTCACAGAAAATAACTAAGCATTGTGGAGTTGGTGTTTTCTGCAGCTCCATTATCAGTATATTAGAGGACAGTATTTCTGTATGCGTAGTCATTAATATATTGCCTATTCCGGGAATGTAAAGACTGCACACAATAAATGAACAAAATAAGAAACTCCTACTTGTTCATTTTCACTCAAAAGCACATTAAATGTATGACCGTGGCGTTGCCCTTGAGAGAGCAGCTGCTGAGATGAGATGTTGCACTTCAGCTTCTGGATGCATCCTCGTGCTTCTACACATCTCCTTCCATACACACACACGAGCGTGTACACACACACATATGCCCTTCGCGTAGGGTGCCTGGAGCCAGCTGTAACATTTAATAATTTATGGAGGCTTCTAAAGACTTTTAGCCCGCTCCTTCTTCTGGTCTGGTCTTTGTGGAAAAGCTGATATTTAAATATTGACTACAGAGAAGCACACTGCTAATGTATGCTTTGTTTTTTTTTTTAATTTACTATCTTGAGTGTTTGTACTCGTTTTTTTTAAAACGCCATTAGTACGTTTAATTCATGCCGTTGGAGTCATGACCTTTACTCCACTCATCGTGAGGTTTCAAGTGAACATGAAAGCCACCGACTTCACACAGAGATGAGCTTAGGGTTTCTTTCATTCTTTCTGACCTTAAGACGGCATGCTGAGTGAAAGCATAGAACTGTGCAAAAAACAATGTCTAATACTGCAACCCCTGAAGCATAGCCCCATAACCTAGTTTATACAAATCTAGCCTTTGTTTAAAAAAAAAAAAAAAAAAAAAAAAAAAAAAAAAAAAAAAAAAAGGACAACTGTTTTGTGCTTTATATATGCTTGATGCATGCTGGGTTTGTGGCCCAGCTCATCTGTGTAAAAATTCACGTTTGCAGAGTTGGTTCAAGTGTGACTGGCGTCTAGAGCTTTAAGCCTGTGTGTAGCAAGAAAACCTCAGCTTTGCTTCTGCTGCTAATCTTCTATGCTTCTGTGCCCCCAAAAGCTATTTAACTGTTTCACCAAATCATGCACAGCAAATGACAACTCTCACGATACACAGCTTTTCTTCCAAGACCAAACAGTAAGAGCAGAGAAGCCTTAAAGGCTTTGTGGGTTTTGTGGGTTTGTGTGTGGGTTAAGGCTAATGCCTGGTCTTATGTTTCTTTCCAAATTAAAGCGCTGCTTTTATGTCACCTTTTAAATGGACTTTTAATGGGTCGCTTTTCATAACACGTGCCCTTGGAATTAATGTAAAAGTCACCTTTTACATAACCATGTTATCCATGCAGGCACAAACCCACACCAAAGAACATTACAATCTAATCATTCAGCACACTGACAGTCAGAAAAGTTATTTCTCTCTCACTCACACCACCCCCCCCCCCCCCCCCCCCCCCCCGCAGTTCATGGGTTTGCACATCTTTATAATTACAATGTGCGCTACTCAATAACATGAGCAGGTTATTTTTCTCTATATATAATTGAAGTCTTGATTTCACACAAGAATTCTTTCTAATGCGTTTCCTTGCCATTGCTCACTCATCAGGACTCTGGATCTGGATGTTCGTAAAGCTGCTTTGTAAAAACTGTTGCTGAAAGTGTGATCTAAATACATTAAAACTGGAAATCGAAATTGACAGCCATACTGATGCACATTAGGGCCAAAATGTCGAACTCTGCTGCAAAGAGCTGTGATGAAGCAGGAAATGAAATGCTAATAATATTTAATCCAATTCTATTTCTCAAACAGGATTATAGTGTATTAGTGAAAATCCTTCTTTAGTAATATGTTCTCAAATATGTTTAGTGAAATCAGTAGTGATGAGTAATAAATAAAACACAACATGGCATGCTGTTAAAAATGACAGCATTGTAGTGTGGTCTGCTGAAAGAATTACTATTACCACCTCAAAGTTGATCATTTGCTAAATTTATTATTATTATTATTATTATTATTATTATTATTATTATTATTATTATTATTTAAAGAATGATATCTCTTCATCAGCCTCTATTTTTTTTTCTTTTACTTGAAGTTAAAAGAAAATTTAGCTTGATGTGTCACAAAGCCCACCCAGAAGAGTTATCCCATAATGTGTAATTTGGTTAGATATATATATATATTTTTTTACAGCTTTACCTCTAACTCATACAAAGCAGTGACACTGGAGACTCCTTCCAAATATGCTAAATAAAATTCTCCTCACAGAAAACTTCACCACATCAAAATTGCAGGGTTTTTTTTTTTTATCTGTTAAATATCTGCCATGTAACAGGTCTAAGTTGTTATTAGAGAGCCCATAAACCTCCTGTCAGAGCTGCTGTTATAGAAAATGAAACACCTTCAGAATCGAGCATTCATCAGTCTTTATTACGTGTTTAGTCCTTAAGAGATTAACCCGCATTAAAAGAGCAGCCATGCTGTTAAGAGCAGCCATGTGTTACTTTTTAAAATGTTACTTTTTTTATAAACAAGATATTCAGGAATTCCAGTTTATACAGATTTCTCAAACAGTTTGAGTCATGTTTCCATGAAGTATCAACATGATGCATAAAATCCAGCTGTTGGTGGTGCAGCCAGGCTTTTGGATCTGACTGCACTGAATCTGGGACACACCATATGTGTGCAGTTTACCTTATGAGTTTGCATATTACTTTGATTGATGTGCCGTGTAATCAGCAGTTTATTGTATCTCCGGATACTGATAATTAGGCATAAATATAAATTCAGTTTTAAATGTGTGACAATGTCGATTGTTAAAAGCGTTATATATGTTGAATTGCAGCAGGCAGTGATGCTGACATAAGGCTGTACGATGCTTGTTTTCCTTTTGACATAAGGAATGATGTTTCCTTGTTCTCACTGCTAGTTTTCTTTTACCGCACTAAAACACGCGAGCCCCCGAGCTGCCTGTCACCTGCCATAACTCTCATTAGCACCAGCTAGCATGAAAGCTGCTGCCGTGGCACAGGGGGCGCGTGCTCCACACTACACCATACATTCTCTCTCACCTTCAGATTGCCTTTGGGCTTGTGAAACGTCCTGAGATGGCAGGCCCATTAAATGCAATATAATTGGAAAATTACATTCCTCTTCTGCTAGAAAAGAAGCTCATTTTCCTTCAGAGCCCAGCACAAAAGAAAAAGCCTGTTCAGGAGTCTCTGTATTGATCCAGCTCTCTCTTTTTTTTGTTCCATGACATTCAGAACAACAATGAGCCCCTTTCTCACTTTCTCTCACATTATTGTGGCTTTAATTATTAAATAATTCACCAACCTGAATTCATTCTTGTTGCAGCTTTCAGATAAGCTTAGCTTTATGAACATTTCAGATTATTCATTCATTCATTCTGATTATTAAAAAAAAACAAAAAACGTGCATACCCCCGAGGCTGGCGGATTTTTCTTGAGCATCCACGACAGGGATTTTTAATAGTGTTTAGACAACCTCTTTTAAACACAACCGTGCATTTAAGCCTGAAAAAAAATCTGGGATAGAAAATGCAAACTGGATAATATGTTGCAAGAGATCATTTCAAATTGAAGAGATAAAAAAAAAGGCTAATATGATGATATATGTAATGAAACGATGGCAAACATTGATATAAATGCAAATTTGGTTTTATTTTAACAATATGGCTTCTACCTTATTATTCAGATTATAAAATAGCACTTGAGCCAGGACATCCTATTATTTTGCATTTTATAATTTTTTTATTATGCATGCTGATAGTTAATTAGTTATTTTGCAACAAGCTAGCTGGTTAATGTTATTGACATTATTATTATTATTATTATTATTATTATTGTTATTGTTATTGACTCTAAGTTTGACGATTACCTTATCAAAAAAAAAGATCCGTCCAGCCGTCCATCCAGCTTACCCTACAAAGAGTCATGGGGAGCCTGTATGGGGTGTCAAATAGGGCTGTCAAAAGTATCAGTACTTCGGTACCAAGTCAGTACTAAAAAGAAAAAAAGTTGACGGTACCAGATTTTCAGAAGTACCAGTAGTACTGGGTCAACCCGGTACTGACACGCTGCACTACAGGTGGTCACTCGGAAACTTTTGATGGGTGCACTGTGCAACAAGAAGACATTGGAGCCAAAGCAGCAGCAGCAGCTCCGCTGGTTACCATGGCTGCGTCCGAAACCGCATACTTACCTACTATATAGTAGGCGAAATACATGTATTTCTCTCAGACGCTCCTTTTCCGCTTTCGGTGCTGTTACCGTTAAGTGTGTAAAAAAAGTGTGCCCCTGAAATTGATGTGCGGATAGATTAACCGTGCTTTCAGGAGGAGCGCTACTTAACTGTTAACTGCAGTATTTATTCAAGCAGTTGAGTTTAAAATCATGGTAGCAGTTTCATTATGAATGTTGTAGAATAGTTTAATTCGAGTGTATTATTGCAATACTTGAAGTATGCAGAATGGCATTTTTAAAAATACATTTTATATCGATATTTAAATTTATTAATAAAATAGTGTGTTGTTCAATTAGCATGTTTTTGTGTTGTGAATGTTACTGGTATTGGTACCGACTACTGAAATTTTGTTACCATGATAACCCTAGTGTCAACCCTTCGCAGGGCATAATCACACACAACGGACAATTTGGACAATCAGCCTACAGCGCATGTCTTTGGAATGGGGGAGGAAACCGGAGTACCCGGAAGAAACCCCCGAAGCACGGGGAGAACATGCAAACTCCATGCACACAAGGAGGCGGGATTCGAACCCCGGCCCTGGAGGTGCGAGGCAAACGTACCAACCACTGAGCTACTGTGAACAGTGCTAATTCACAGAAGCTTCACAGAATAAGCAGTCCTCTTACGTGCCATTTTAGAAACCTGCATTCAGCAATTACCAATGCTTGTTTTATGCCAGAGGCTGTGTAGTGAAACAGGCAAAAATAGAACAGTTCTGTTACGTTTTAATTATGGCGAGTCAAACAAATGCTGCAAGAGAGCGTGTTTGGTATATGCTTCTAGCTCGCATTGACGTGAAGCATGAAATCATGCTTCAGGCACCTTGGCCACTTTCTGCACTGCGTGCTGTGCACAGCAGATGGTTTAAAACGCTACATTAATATTAACATCACATTCGTACAATAGAGTAAAACACTTCAGAGCAACACAAGTCAACTTCAACCTGTTCCATGTTTGTAGCATGGTCACCATTACTGTACCGTAGGTGGGTGGAAACGCTAAACAGGAAAAGGGTTACAGAACCTCTTGGATAGCAAGGAGAATTGAGATTTTCAGATTTCAGCTGAATCTCTTTGCCTCCATTTGATCCCATATACTTTACAATCCCAGGGCACTATTGTGAATATGCCAAGATGCTAACAGTGAAGATTTGAGAGTTTAGCACTGTACCTTATTTACCTCATCTAATTCAGCTCACCAGCTCATTACCAAGGCTTTTATAGGCTGTGGTGTGTAAGAAGAGGATACACACAAATCCCTGTAGGACTGTGGACTGTGACACTCCTGTGCTGAATAAACACCACACTGAAAAGAGCATTTGCTGTCCGTTTATTAGACCATGAAGTTTAAAGTCACAGGGATCATAAATCTGTGATTGATTTCTAGTAAGGTTAATCTTGGTCTCGTGGGTACATAATCTTGATTAGGCCCTCTTGTGCCATTTTGTACCTGCTTTACTGATGTTGCAGGCTAGAGCTCTCGGACCGAAGGATATCTGTGCTTCATACAATTTTAGTTCAGAACCACAACTCTCATATGAGTCCGATCCGTCCATCCATCTATCTTCTATACCGCTTATCCTTTTCAGGGTCACGGGGAACCTGGAGCCTATCCCTGGGAGCATCAGGCACAAGGTAGGGTATACCCCGGACAGGGTGCCAGTCCATCGCAAGGCACAATCACATACACACTCACACACCCATTCATACACTACAGACACTTTGGACATGCCAATCAGCCTACCATGCATGTCTTTGAACTAGGGGGAAACCGGAGTACCCGGAGGAAATCCCCGCAGCACGGGGAGAACATGCAAACTCCGCACACATAGAGCCGCGGGAATCAAACCTTCAACCCTGGTGGTGTGAGGTGAACGTGCCTCACACCACTAAGCCACCGTGCGCCCACGAGTCTGATCAACAAATGTTATTATTTTTAGGGGTACGAAGGTGCTTGCACCTCACAGATTGCTGCTTGCACCAATATTTCTACAGTATCTTGTTTTTTTTCCCTTTATGACCAATTAGTCATCTCTGTTGTTTAGCCTTGGGCTTTTTTCCTTCCACTCTCCTCTACTAAACTTCACCAGCTCTGTGAGGCTTGAAGGATGCTGTGCCTGAACAGTTCTTCTCAGATCCTGTTACAGAATCTCAATAGGATTCAGTTCCTAGCTTTGGATTAGCCATTTCAGGTCACAGAGCTTCTATTAGTAATTCATACTGTAGTGGTTCTACTTGTTTAGGATTTCAATAAAAATTTTAGTTGTATAGACTTTTTAACAGTAGACATTGTCACGAAGCAGCCTTATAGAAATCCTGATGCAGATTTAGATCCTTAATGAGCAAGCCAGAGGTGATGGTGGCAAGGAAAACTCCCTGAGAGGCAAACTGGAAGACAGGCAGCTTTGTTCTTTTTTTACTTGTCATGGCTAATAATGTGATATTTCTGTCCAGGGCTTTTATTATTTATTTTTATTTATTTATGGCATTTTGCAGACACCCTTATCCAGAGCAACTTACGTATATCTCATTTATACAACTGAGCAGTTGATGGTTAAGGGCCCTTGCTCAAAAGGAGAACAGTTGTGACTTGGTGGTCAGAAGTCCAACGCCTTAACCACTGAGCTACCACCATTATTCTTGTCAGTTCAACAGTTCATGTTGATCTTTCAGTCCCAGTCTTTTATACAGTTATTCAGTAACTTGCACACGGTTTTTAACGAGCGTGCTCACTTATACTGCCCTGCGAGCTCAGGTCGACCATCTTCCTGTGGTTTTCACACTTGGGCACGTTTGCTGTGGTCCAAATCCAAGTGCGATTGTTCCAGACACCCCCTGCAGTATTGGTCTGGTTTCAGACTCACTTGATTCTAAAGAACCCCGGTGCATTTGTGTTCATCTTACGTCATCACAAACACACATGGAGCACACAAAGTGACTCACAATTTAAAAAAACAAAACAAAAAACATTTATTGGTGCAGCAGATATTATGTGCATCAGTGGACCACTTCTGTGTCCCACAAAATCCCCAGCCACTCATGGTACACGTGTCGTGTAAACGAATGATGTCATCATCACGTAAAAACACATGCGCAGGTTACTTCTTGAACATGTGGGGACCCGAGTACAAGTTGCGTTCACATTCATGGGAATCACAGCTCAGTTCCAGTGCAACTGAACTCAAACCACCTCCTACAGGTAGTCTCGGGTTCAGTACTGCTGTGCGCTCTCCCGGTTCAAATGACAGCTTTCACATTATGCATTTTTTTTGTAAACCTTGTTGTGTTTTGGACTTGGTGTCCAGCCTTATCAATCCAATCAAGCACGAGCCATACCTGGTTCCACCTGTTTAATCAGTTTATCTTAGCTTTCAGTAGACTCTGGTGTGGCTTCTGCTTGGTTGGAATGAAAACCTGCACCCACACCGGCCCTTTCCGGATAAGATTGGACACCTGTGTATTAAAGATTCTATTTAAATGCTGTAATATCTTAAACTAACATAAAGCACATGCCAGAAACCACCATTCCATGACACCTCTGATTGCTTAATACTAAGGAGGTTACTCTTTTTGGTATCTGTATTGAGGAGTACCAGAAAACACGTACATTCAGTCTGAAAAAATCGTATTGAATCATTCAAAATGGCAATAGTTTAAGAGAGAGATCGAGAGAGAGCGAGAGAGAGAAATTATGCATCAAATCTTCCTTTGCATTTGCCATTTATTACAAATATAGGGAATTTTATTTACCTATACTGTCTCTCGTAAGGCTTATATATTAATGCTACTTGTTTAACATTTGTTTATTACTTTTTCTAGCCACTAGACTTCAGTCTCAGATGTCACACTGCATGTCTGGTATTTAAAAGAAATGTCTCACTTGCTATGACTGAGGATAGAATGCACACAGATATTTACAGCACCATCTCCTAAATTTGTCACTTGTCACACGTGTCATCTCCTCTCTCTTTGAAGGTGGTGTATGTAAGCATCGCTTCTCCATTAATTTGTCTGTGTGGGGGCATATGTTAGCACTGATGGAGAAATGCATGTGTGTGTTCTTGTACAATGCACAGTAGTAGAAGCAGAAGACTTATATCAATGCGTGGCAGGGTGCAGGTGTGCTGGTGTGTCTGTGTTGGCTCTCCACAGGCTTTGGGTTAAGTAGCCAGGGAGCAGATAAGAGTTTCCCTGTATAATTGGCACAGCACCCATCATTCCATGCCACTGGCGCCCGATCCTGCTCCTGGCTCATTTTATCGCCACCCCTCGTATTAAATTACTGTTAACACACTGACAGGACTCACAGACAGGGCTGAGCGGAGCACCACGAGACATTCGATACTCGTCATCGATCCGACGGCCTACGTTTGGGGGGGGACATGAGCCGGCTGAAACATTTTTGTGTCTATGCTACCCCAAGCACCATGTTGGAAAAGCCAGAACCCGTCAGTGTGCCAGGCATATCAAGTAGGCGAGGGGAGATTTGAGATCTGCGACAAGCAAGATTCTCAATCATTTACAATTATATTTATACTTAGAGTGAGGAATGCACCAAGATTTCAGCCATAAATGAGCCTAAAGCAAATTTTAAAAAGAGCGAAAAAGCTCGTCACTGGTATAATTAAATACAACATATGAAAATGCACTTTCTATCATCAGCTTTAATAAGAAGGTGAAATAGTGGACTCAAATAGCACACTGGATTTCATACATGTTCTTGTTTTTACATAATGTACACTATGTGCCAGACTATCTAGTACCAGGACGTTAGTAGTGTAGTAAAGTTAAAGTCAAATGTTTATATACTGCAGATTAATAAGTATCTCCTTACAGAAAGGGTCACCAGACTATGTATGGTGTCTACTATACAAGTGACCTGTGATTTGAATTCCAGCTACACAATTGTCATAGCTGCTGTTATTAATCAACACCTTCTGCCCAATCAGATTTGACGGTTCAACAGCGCTGTAGTATAAAATGCAATGTTTAATTGCCACAATATTTTTCTTGACACATCATTATCAGTTCCTTTGTTAATTCTATGAAGCTTACATGACGCATGCTGAATCTGTCACTAGCTGTGTTTGTCAGCTCTTATCTAACAGCAAACACTTTGTTTTTGTTTTTTATTTGCTTTTTCTTTATATCTGAACTGGAAAATGAGTGAGTAAGTAAATGTCACAGACACAGCAGGCTAGAGCTTGTGTAACACTTGAAGGCTGTCTAGACTATGCTTTGGTGTCTTTTCAGACAGATGCTCAAGATTGAGGACAAACATTATTTTTAATTGCAATGTTAATATCACAAAGTGCGATAAATATGCAGAGTAGACAGTTGTTGATCATTTCACATAATGTTCCCGCGGTCAAAGTTTTTTAAAGTCAGCTATTAATGACCGATTTTAGCCCTGATTTCCATCTTGCGGACTCAGTTTGGAGATTTGCAACAGCACCGTCCATCTCAGGTAGTTAAGGGACACGTCTAGGAGCTGTTGCAGGTGCTCGTATTTTCAAGCTTATTTAATATTTTTGACAGTGAATCTTGTAGTGTAAGCACCCTAGGACAAGTAGCAAGAACAGTGATGAGCAAAAGCAAATGAGGGTCAGAAAGGAAACTCTCACAAGAGGAGGCCAGAAAAAATTAAGATTGTGCCATTCTGGCACAAATCTCACGTATGGGCGGGCTTAACAGCGATTTAGTCTCATTGGCTAGTAAGATTTGGATCAACAGCTCGAGTGTCCAGCTGAGGAGGAGGAGGAGGATGATACCGCTCCTGAGAGCGGTAGTCGTAATAGACTACCCAAACCTCAAATGTTAATTTCGAGCTAATATACTAAGTAAGTAAGTAATTTCCACTACAAAATACAAACACTGTTACTGTACAGAGAACCATATCCAGAACGCTTTCCAAAATTCACAACTCTGAAGTCTCTACTTCCAGGTCAGGGAGCAAATCTCTCTAGCCAATGAGAGTAAATTGCCATTAAACCCGCCCACATGTGAAATTTGTGCCAGAATGGCAAACGTAACCTTGCAGAGCGTAAGCAAAAACTTTGACCGATGTAAACGAAAACTCCAGCAGAGCATTTATAAATCATGATTAGTGAGAATGAAGCTTAGAAAACTGTTAACAAAGAATGCTGTTTATTTGAAGACCATGTTAACTGAGTGCACTGTGTTCACTTTCAGAGTGTTTTTCTTTCTCGTTGTATATATATATTTTTTCGTTTCTTGAAAAGTTGCGTTCAATACTTTGGGCACAAATCTGATTCCACAGAAATGCAGGGTGAGGGCAAAATGTAAGTGCAATAAAATTGTTTCTGTAAGAAATTATTTGGCATGTCATACCCAAATGGTTATTAGGAGTAGCAAAAAAAAAAAAAGAATAAACACATGATTCCTGATAGCAAACATTACAGAAATAGCTGTTTCGTTGCATACCTGCAGTTCTCATTGCAGAAAAGACAGCCCTTGCTGCCCTAACCACGAATTCCATCTTTCCTCCATATCTTTTCCTTTTTTCTTATTTCCGTACAAGTTGAGAAATGTGCAGAAGTGCCGAAATAACAACCATGGCCATAGTCACGACAGACCGTTCTCATGTTTATTTTCATGAGAAAATGGGCTTTGGGGATCCAGCACACTTCATTTGTGCACATCCACAAAGCAAAAGGTCACGAGTTATAGAGGTCATGTAGTGTGAGCAGTATAGTGATTTGAGATTTTGAAAGTAGTGTACTGTGGCATCCACTTGGCACAAAAGCCACCATGTATTGTTATGGAATAGTGTTGCAGCAACCTTCAGTAACAGTAGAGGAAGCAGCTGAGTCCTGCTCTCATCCTGCTGTTCAGATCCCAGCCGTGTCAGCTTCAGCTCTGCCAGGCCATCTGAGGTGCTGATAGCGATGCTCACACATACTTCCTTTCATCCTCATGCATTGATGAAAAGGAAAGTAGTGGAGCATGATGTGAAATGGAGCCTTTTTGGTCGTGTGGGTTAGGGGATGTTTGAGATTAGAGGGTCCTCAATGACTGTGTCATCGAGTCCTTCCAGCATAATGGTACTGGCTTAAAGTGGAGTACAGGGAACGCACAGACACACACAAGGAAACAGAACAGAAGCCCATTTTCTGTCACCATTATTTTGTGCTGTCTTACTGAAAGTGATGAAAAAGCTTTACAGACGTGCTGACAGAATGAGAGAGAGAGAGCGAGAGAGAGAGTTTGATGTGAAGAAAGAAAGAGTGCCGAAAGAAAGGCTTTACCTGAAGGAAGGATTACTGTGAAAGGCTTTAGACAGAGACTTACATTTCTGTATTGCCAGTGTGTTTGTGTCGCAGTGCTTTTCCGAGTTTCAAGTTCTTATTGTAGTTTGTGTGTGAGCGTGCATGCATCAGTAGACATATGGGCTGCAGATGCTTTCAGAGCTATTGTCATTTGTTCTTGTAGTGTAGCTGGATGCAGTTTGTTACAGAAACAAAGTCGCGTCATAAACTTCAGTCAGATATCTACATTTTTCAAAGTGAACTTTCTTGTTATTATACAATCCCGATTCCACAAAAGTTGAAACAGTATGGAAAAATGCTAATAAAACGAAGAGGAGTGATTTGTAAATGTCAACAATCTCCTTGAGGTTTACGTTCCCTCACACAATCTGCGATCAATTAACAACCGACGCTTAGTAGTGCCTACTCACGTGGCTCAAGGTCCCTTTCCAGAACCTTCACACTAACTGTCCCTCAGTGGTGGAATGAACTTCCAACCTCAATGCGGACCGCAGAATCTGCCATTATCTTCAAAAAACAGCTAAACACCCACCTCTTCCTTGAACATTTAACTAACCCCTAAAATTCCAACCCCACATTATTAGCGCACACACAAAAAAACCACATACTCTGGCTCTCGCACCTCTCCTCTGCACACTTTGCTTTTCTAGAACTCAATTAGAAATCATATATGGTAGCACTACTTGTATTATTCTCTGCTCGATACAAGGCTTTGCTTGTATTTCCTCATCTGTAAGTCTCTTTGGATAAAAGCATCTGGTAAATGAATA
Source organism: Ictalurus punctatus (assembly GCF_001660625.3). Taxonomy (NCBI): domain Eukaryota; kingdom Metazoa; phylum Chordata; class Actinopteri; order Siluriformes; family Ictaluridae; genus Ictalurus; species Ictalurus punctatus. The sequence goes on from NC_030429.2 coordinate 14,234,716, forward strand.
AATAAATAAATGTAAATGTACTTTGAACTGCATAGTTTTTTGAAGGTAGACATTTATTTTGAAATTGATGCACATAGCACGTTCTAAAAAAAGTTGGGACAGGGGTAGTTTAGGACTAATAGCGATGTGACAAGTTGGAATAAGAAGGTGATGTGAAACAGGTGAGGACATCATAGTATATAATGAGCCTCCAAGAAAGGCCTAGTCCTTCAAGAGCAAGGATGGGTTGAGGCTCTCCAATCCGCCAACAGAAGCGTCAGCAAGTAATCCAACACTTTGAGAACAACATTCCCCAAAGACAAATGGGTAGGATTTTGGGCATTTCACCTTCTACAGTGGACATTATAATTAAAAGATTCAAGGAATCCGGTCAAATCTCGGTGTGGCCAGCAAGGCCGAAAACCACTTCTGAATGTACGTTATCTCCGATCCCTCAGACGTCACTGTCTTAAAAACCATCATGAGTCTGTAATGGAGATCCTGACATGGGCTCGGGAATACTTTGGTAAACATCATTTGCCGCTACATCCACAGATGCAAGTTAAGGCTTTACTTTGCAAAGCTGAAGCCATACATCAACACTGTCCAGAAGCACCGCCGACTTCTCTGGGCTCGTCTCATCTGAGATGGACAGTAGCACAGTGGAATCCTGTTTTGTGGTCAGACGAGTCAACATTTCAAATAGATTTTGGACAAAACAGCTGTCGTGTTCTCCGAGCCAAAGAGGAAAAGGACCATTCAAGGTGTTATCAGTGTCAGGTCCAAAAGCCAGGATCTGTCATGGTATGGGGGTGTGTCAGTGCCCTTAGCATGGGTAACTTGCACATCTGTGAGGGCACCATTAATGCAGAAAGATATGTACACATTTTAGAGCAAAATTCAGAGCAGGACAACACCAAACCACATTCTGCCCAGATTACAAGCGCATAGTTGCATAAGTTTCACATTCCAGTACGTGATGGAGTTGAGGACAATTGCAAGTGCCATAAAAGACTTTATTTACAAGCGACAGACAGACAAATCCAAATCATTAGACAGAAGCGTGGACAAAACATGCAATGGGTCAGGCGATCAGCAAACAGACATAAATAGGGCGAGGCTTGAATCAAAGTCAGGAAACGAGGTCAATAAACATGAAACAAGACGAGAAAAAAGAACGACCGCTTGGCAAAGATTTAAACTCAATACTACGCAAAGTCTTAGTATTGAGCAGTCTCTTATATACTGTGGTGTGTGTGTGTGTGTGTGTGTGTGTGTGTGTGTGAGATTGGAAACAGGTGTGTGTGACTAGAATTCTGGAGAACGTGTGTGTGTGTGTGGGAAGTGTAGTCCATGGTGGCCATGTTTGTAGGCTGCAGTGCAGGATGGGAAATGTAGTCACTGGTTTGCTGTGACATGACAGTAAGCAGAGAGTGTGGGTGCTAGCATGACCTGCCTGCAGTCCTGACCTGTCTCAGACTGAGAATGTGAGGCGCATTATGAATTGCAAAATAAGGCAACGAAGGCCCCGTACAGTTTTGCAGCTGAAGAAATGCATAATGCAAAATTCTGCATCGTAAATTAACCAACTGGTGTCTTCAGTTCCCAAACGCTTAACAAGTGATATTAAAAGAATAGGTGATGTTACACAGTGGTAAACACTGTCCCAACTTTTCTGGAGACTGTTGCAGTCATCAGATTTGAAATGAGTGTATATTTTCAAAAATGAATAAAATTCACAAAGTAAAACATCAAATAATGTGTTAATGATGTGTTCTCAATATAGTACAGGATGAATTGCATTTTCATGACTCGCTTTGTTTTGTTTTTTGCATTTTCCATACTGTCCCAACTTTTTTGGAATTAGGGTTATGATAATATTGTATAGGACTTTATGATGTCTGTATGATGGATATGCCAATTTCAGAATTACAGGGACCACAGAGCTGATCTCACATCAGACTGAAAGACCTTGCGGCTGGTTTATGCTCCATTTCCAGCAGGCTTCCGGACTTTCCTGACAAAGCCCAAGTGTTTGAATATAATGGGCACCGTCACTGTAACGTTAGGCCAGTAGTGACATATGAAGGGTGGGGATGGAAACTGGCAAAGGACAACCTTCCCTTACAGGCAATGTAAGACAGGAACGGTTCCACAAGTAGTGAAATTATAGGGAAAACCTGCTGTGTTCGTGTGGATTGGATAGGGGGGTATCCTATCAAGTGGAAGCACAACGTTACAGTAACCCACACTTGCGAGAAAAATGCTGCAACTGTGAAATATTAACATATCACTTGTGAAAACTGCATATTATTTTCTCACAAGCTTCCATGTAACATCAATCTTAGATATTTTTCAAAATGTGACTCTATATTTTCAAACTGCAACAGTTCCAAGATAGTGCAGTTCTAGATCATCTTCCTCAGTGAAGGTCACTGTGTAGACATCCTCATCACTGTTGAAGCACTATCTTCATTAAACAGACAACAAAACAGGCGTTCATCTGTTTACCATCTCATCTACCCTTGAATGATGGGTACCCAGAATCCCCCTAGTGTTCTGAAACACCATGCACATTCCAGGCACTTCTACAAGCAGCTTGATGAAACCTTTCAAGTCCCTGTGAAGTGCCTTGAAACGTGCAGCATTAATCCATGTGTAGACATCATTTCCACTGAACCAGGAAGGCAGGGCGGGACATATTGAGCGGCTCCTCCTCCTTTTCAAATCACCAATAGCATTTAGCTTACCTTACAGCGTGGGTTAAGCCGTACTTGACAGTCAGTACCATGTATTTTTAGAATTTTGGGAGCGGGACACTAGATTCTAGAGAGCATTTGATTGGACAGAGAAAGAGAAGCTAAAGAGAAGCTGAAGTGCAGAATGATGTCATCAGAGTGTTGATCCATATCGGTTGTAGAGAGAGAATTTAAATTTTGAATGCATATATCTTCTAAATGTGACTTTTTGTAATTGTTTTCAGTTTTGGTTTCATGGGGACTTTAAAGGCTTACAATGAAACCGCTGCTGTCTGTGTTGCAGGGATTTGTCCAGAACATTCATAGGCATAGCTTCACTTTTTTTTTCAGTGCACCTCACCGATTACTAACCTTTCATTTAATGCAGGTCTGTCTTTTGCATGTTCGTATGTTTGTGTGCTGCAATTGGAGTGTCATGAGATGACTCCGAGGGCTGTGAGCTATGAATTAAAACAGATCATTACAGAAATAGTTAGGAAAGACTACACATAAAAGAGCTTGCGCCTCCCTTTAGTCCCTCATGTCATTCTCCACTTTTATTGCACGTGGCATAAGAAAGTCTTGCATCAGCTCCTGTGGGGCAGGAGAGGACGCCGGTGCAGAGTTCAGGACTAGGAGGCAGGGTAGAGATAAATGATGAGTATAAATGAGGACTCTGCCCCTGTTCTGTCTGTTCAAGTAAAATTTTATTAAGTCCTGATTTACACAGTAGCTGAGTTTCTGTTGTTATAACTAGCTTCTTTTGCATGTTCTGTACTCATAGGATGATTGCTTCAAGCCTTGCAATATTCTACAATAATAAAATGTTATTTGTAATCCTAAGAACTGAGTATGAAGAGAGGCATTTCCCCCACCAATAAAACACACTAATATATCATTTCTGTTTTACACACTGCTGTTATATTTCTTTTTGGAAATGCAGAGGTAATGCACATCATCTCTTATTTGACACCAGTTTCACACGAGAACCTCATACTGTTTCAGACACTCTAATATTTTGGGGATTACAAAAAAGCAATTTATAAAAGCTATAGGAAATATGCAAATGCTTTACAAATAGCAAGTGCAATACTTGTTCTGTAATTAAACACTTTTCCCACGCCATGATATATTACATACAGTGCTCAGCATAAATGAGTACACCCCAACAGATGTCTCAGAAAATCATCTGTCTCGCTTTAGAATTAATACTTCCTATGGGATCCTATGCAATAAAATATTCCAGCAACTCTGGTTTATTGGTTGTGAATGAGATTTGTCGGTACAACAAAACAAAACTGTTTTTTAAGAAAGTGATTTAAGACCATGGTGCAAAAATGAGTACACCCCAATGAAGGTTTTAGAAATGAAACTTGGTAAAATTCAACAACAGACAAGTCTAATCAATCATCACATGGGTGGCTGCAAGGTAACTGACAATTAAGGGTGGTATTTAACCTATAAAACCTCCTCCCATTCAATGCTGGCAATGCATGGTACCCACAGTAAAGCATGGCACTGACAGTAAAGCATGGCACCCACAGTAAAGCATGGCACCCACAGTAAAGCATGGCACCCACAGTAAAGCATGGCAGTGGCAGTAAAGCATGGCATCCACAGTAAAGCATGGCATCCACAGTAAAGCATGGCAGTGGCAGCGTTCTTTTGTGTGGTTGTATGAGTGCTGCAGGTGTCGGGGAATTGCACTTCATAGATGGCATCATGAATTCACAGACGTACTGCAAAATACAGAAGATGCTACCATCTCTCCACACCCTGGGTCGCCGTGCAACATTTTTCAACACGATAATGACCCAAAACATTCATCTAAGGCCATTGCTGCATTTCTGAGAAAGAACAGAGTGAAAGTGATTCAGTGGAAAAGTATGTCACCCGACCTGAACCCAATAGAAACCTACGGGGAGTTCTGAAAAGACAGGTCGAGCATCATTCTCCGTCCAGCATTCCAGGCTCTGTAAGAGCTCATTCTCCAAGAATGGAGAAAGATAGACGTGGCAGTGTGTCACCAACGTGTTCATTCCATGTCCGGAAGAGTTGGTGCTGTTCTTAAAAATCATGGAGGCCATACAAAATGTTAGATTTGGTAGGATTTTTTGTAGGGTGTAGTCAATTTCGCAACACCTCATTTGCATAAAATGTATCATTTTCTTATCCTAATGATGTTGGTGACAAACCTTTTATGTTCTTTATAAAAACAAATGTTTAATAAAACTCAGTTTTGTAAAAATTCAGCTATTTGTTCTGGTTTTCACTGAGAAATAGATAGAAATGTTAATTTTCAAAGGGGGTGTACTCATTTTACGCTGTATATGTATATATTACATATTCTAATATAAATAAGTATTAAATCATTTTTAAACAAACTTTAAAATGTTTTAATTTAATTGAACCCAGTACACTTTTCATTGTGTAATGTCATTTTACAATACACAGTCCAAAAACCATTACTATTCAACACATCTCCTGTATCATACTTCGGTATTTTGCCAATCCGTTTGCCGTTATTCAGTTTCTCCCATCTTTGCAATGCCTGAACAGAGTCATGTGAGCAAATGTGTCCCAAGTTCCTTCACTAATTCACATTAGTCTTCATGCTCCACCAGCCACATTAGTGTCAATTCATCAGGCTACAGGCTGGCCTCTCGCTCAGCCCCCAGTGGAATGAGTGTCAATATTGTGCTGCCAGTTGGCTCATTTTAGGGTGCTACCTTGTTAGCCCATGTCTGAGCTTCTTCACCTGAGGCGGTCAGTCTTTATAACACTCTGCTGCCCATCAACACCCAATTGATTTTTATCTGAACTGTAAAGTACCTGATCAAACACACACACTCACCTACAGGTCAGAAGATCATCATCTGGAGTGTGCTGATGCAATCTCATATTTTGCACAGGATCAGCTTTTGCACACTCATATGGTTCTGTTTAGGACTCATCATATATATGTATGATTTTTATAGGGTGGCATAACGGTGCACTGGGATGCATTGCCGCCTCACAGCTCCAGGATCCTTGGTTAGATCGTGAGTTCAGGTTACTGTCTGTAACACACAGTAATTGAATTGGCTATGCTAAATTTCTCTTAAGTCTGAAGGTGTGTGTGTGTGTGTGTGTGTGCGCGTGCAAGGGGCTCTGCAATGTACTGGCGTCCCATTCAGGGTGTACTCCTGACTTAGTCCCAGGGTTCAGGGTGTACTCCTGACTTAGTCCCAGTTTTTTTTCACAGTTATGCTTAGATTTTGAACAGAGTAATACCCAATACATTCTCAGGATGTTCCTGTTGACCTATGTGCTTTTTGTAGTGCATTGGACTGACTAGCTGGGGTATTTATTATATTGTGCCCAATGTTTTTGAATTTTCTCACACTTTTTTGACAATATGTAAAGCATTATATTTTACACTATCCTGTAGAACCATTTTGTTCCACTATATATTCATTTATATGTATGAAATGACAATGAAGTGAACTAAGCAATAGAGGTGTGGTCAGTGAATATTTGCTGAAAGTGCTTCAAATGCCAAACTTCTAGAGCGTTTTTTTTACGTACTAACAGTAATGTGATATCTTGTTTTCAGAGAGCCAGCTTCTCCCTGGGAATAACTTCACCACTGAATGTAATATCCCAGGAAACTTCATGTGTGGCAATGGCTTGTGTATCCCTGGAAGCTGGCAGTGTGACAGTTTCCCCGACTGCTTCGACAAGAGCGACGAGAAGGGTTGCCGTAAGTCACCTGAATCTTTTTAATTACAACCAGAGCTCATGCAAAAGCTTAGCAGGGACACATTCCATGCCAGCAAAGCACTGTGTGAATTTGCCAGAATAAAGCATGTTATGATCGTTATGCACCAGTAATAACAGCTAGCAAAGATCGCCACAGGCAAAATGTTTGCTTTGATCCTCATTGGCTTCCCTGTCTTACTCAAGCCTTTTGATTCTCTTTTCATGTCTCACTCTTTTTTTTTTTTTTTTTTTTTTTTTTTTTTTTTTTTTGCAGATGAAAATTGGAATGTTGGTACAGCATCATTTTATATCTTTTGCATGGTGACATCTAGCTATTTTTTGGAAAGCCCCATCATGCTCTACATTCTCCACACTGTCATTGGTTTGCTATTGGCATATCTGCTCAATCTGCTTCTTTCAAGAACTATTTTATTTTTTAATTAAGCAGCATGCAGGCTGTGTGATGTTGGCGAGCAGTAAAGTGGGTCTAAGCCAAACCACCAAACCCCTGTTGGCCCCAACACTCATTTACTGAGACTGGGCGACGCCTCCGGAGAGTCTGGTGTGCTGCTGTCGCCTGCAGACACCTCCCCCTCTTTTAGTCCGTCTCTATTCTCTCTCTCTCTCTCTCTCTCTCTCTCTCCACTTTATTATTGCTGTGTATAGCAGCCTGCGGAGTCTGTGTGTCTTGCCTATGTGCTATGTCACTGTATAATGTGGCAGACTGCCCTGCCACTTTAGTGTTCTGACAAAATGTGGTCCCATTGGCACAAAGTAACATCTTCTGAGTAGGGTTACGGATTCACAGTATGACTTACCTAATCTAAAAATAAATCATATTCACTGTGTTAATCGACCATTTAGAACCTGGTGGTAAAAATGTAAGGAAATATTTAGTATGCAATTTTTGTACAAAGCATCTATATATATATATATATACACACAAGCAAACAGTTGATCATTTTTGAAGCAGTGATTGAACTGTTACTTGAACAAAACCACAAGGAAGATGAGCTTTTTCATTTATGCAACATAAATATCAATAGATAAGGGAATGTAGTTGTTTAAATGCTTGTTAGCAGCTCGTAGGTCAAACAGCTGGTCTTGGTAAGTCTTTTGCATGTTGCATTGGTGTGCGAATGCAGCCCGGAGTTGGTAAACTTCCGCTTGATCCGCTGGTAGGTGAAGTATTCTGTGACGAACTGGCCATGAAGACAGTGTTAGGATCCGTTTGCAGGAAGTTCATTGAAAACACACATCAAACAATCCAAATGGGTAGGCAGTGAGATATAATCGAGGTGCAAGCAGATAAAGGTCGGTAAACCAAAAGACAGTCCAACCAGGCAAACAAAACAATGCGTAATCCAAAGAATCGATAGATCCAAAAACAGGCAATGGTAATAACATGAAGCATAGACGGCGGGCAGTGGAAAACAGCTCGGTAATGCAGATAAACTAACAATACGTCACAGGTGTGAAGTGGAAATGGCGTGTTTATATATGGTAGCAAACAGGAAGTAAGTGTGAGGCACATGTCTGTGATTAGTATTCGGGCGAGGGCTCCCTCTGGCGGGTGGTGGAATGTGGAGCAGAGACATTCATTACAAGCACCCTTTTCTTACTCATTTGTTCCATGTATTGCTCATTTTCCCCAAGAAGAAATTAGAAATCACATCTTGCCTCACCCCCTGGCTAGCTAAAGACCAGCTTAACCACGTCTTTATCAGATACTCTCTATGTATTCTGAATGAATGGTTGTTGTTGTTGTTGTTTTTAAATCTTTACCCACATCATCATAAGAGACTTGTTTCCAGAGATAAAGGAAGTTCCTTGCTGGTCTTGGCTTTATTGAGGCCCTTTACAGAGAGACTTGTAAAGTGTTGACACTGGATATTTTTGTATTTCATTCTCACCTACGATTTCAACTAAGCCTATAAAAGTTTATTGGTTTACTCTGAGGCTTTTTCTTCAGCGTGTTTATTTGACCATCAAGCCTCCAATTAAAAGTGTGAAGAATTTCTCCTACTGTTGTAAAAATACCAAAAGTCCTGTCCCCCTGAACCTTCCAAACACACACTTGTTCGCTTCTTCCATCCACAGAGAATTTTGTGCACATTGTATCCTGAATAAATGCTCCTCTGAACCCGCTTCAGAATGATCTCCAAAGTAAAGTACAGTCTGAAGGGAGGGCAGAGGTAGGGAAAGGGGCAGAGGTAAGATCAGTAAGTCTTGCTAGGTCTCTCTTTACCCCAGTCATTTGCCCTGTGGGAGATCAGCTGCTTTGTAAAGCTTCTGCTTTGAAGTGCACAGCCAGAGGTGGCCAGATTTTTAACAAGGCTTTTCATTTGTAAATGCTTCAGACATGGATGCAAACCACAATAGGCACTCAATCACAAAAGCAGCAGTCTGTTATTCCTCAGAGCAGAGAAAATAAGCACTCTAAGAGAGAAAGGACAGAAGCAGGTAAAGCAAAAATGAGTCCTAAATGGAAATTAGGTTCCACCTGTATGTTTATCTACTCTCTGATTAGCAAGCAGATACACATTTTCATCAGATACAAAAGCTTTTCATGTTTTGCACTGCTATTAGAAGAGGTGCATCTGTAGCTCTATGTATAATGGATGCATTGATCTTACTTTTGACGAGCAACTGAAATTCTCTTAGGGCTTGTTAATAACCGCTGCTTCCTGATGTCGGGTCAGTGACTCGACTCTTTGTCCCTTCATAAGAAGGCTGTGCAGTTAGTGGAGGAGACCGATGAAAAAGCCTCTCGCGCAAATTGGGGTATTTATGCAAAGCTAAGAGGAAAGGTCAAAGCCAATTCAGTCCCCTGTGCCTCATTAATGTGCAATTGTTTTTGGAAATTATGCTACCAAAGGGAATGTATAAGAGCACAGCTACAGGGAGATGTTAAATGAATCAGGATGAGTGTTTGCAAGGTGGCTCCTCTAGTTTTAACAATGGTTTTTACTTGAATTTTTATCTGAGTTTTTTGTACAGTGAGTATACTCCCATGGATCACTATATATGCATGGCTTTTAAAGTCTGGGTTTGGTGATGGCAGATGTTTATCTGTAGCATTTACTATTTTTCAGATCTGGCTTCTACGTTGAATTAAACTTGCTGTGATTTACACTATAGTCGACATCATTACATCAGGTACATGGTCCCTGCAATTCAAGGTGCATTGTGAAATAATAATGAGTTTTGTATCTCCCTTGAAATTTTTTCACTGGGACATCCAGTTATACCAGTCAGTTTACTATGTTTTGAACAAGCCCTCCTTCTTTATAGATTTTGGCAAGTGTGTTAAGTGTGTTGCACATCTGCATCTAAAAAAAATGAATATTGTGGAAAGGTTCATTTTTTTTCTGTAATTTTATTCATAAAGTGGAACTTTCGTATATTCTAGATTCATTACATGTAAGGTGAAACATTTCAAGCCTTTTTTTTGTTTTAATCTTGATGATTATGGCTTACAGCTCATGGAAATCAACAATCCAGTATCTCAATATATTAGAATAAAGAATTTATAATACAGAAATGTCAACCTTCTGCACTCAATACTTGGTCAGGTCTCCTTTTGCATAATATTGATATATATATATATATATATATATATATATATATATATATATATATATATATATATATACATATATATATATATATATATATATATATATATATATATATACACATACATATACATATATATATATATATATATATATATATATATATATATATATATATATATACATACATACATACATACACATATATATATATGTATATATATGTGTATATATATATATATATATATATATGTATATGTAATATACACAGTATCTCACAAAAGTGAGTACACCCCTCACATTTTTGTAAATATTTGATTATATCTTTTATGTGACAACACTGAAGAAGTGACACTTTGCTACAATGTAAAGTAGTGAGTGTACAGCTTGTGTAACAGTGTAAATTTGCTGTCCCCTCAAAATATCTGGAAAGGCACCATCAGTGCTGAAAGGTATATACAGGTTTTAGAGCAACATATGCTTCCATTCAGATTCCATCCCATCTTTACTTCTAAGCGACTCTGCCTCTCTAAGATACTCTATATACTTTTTATACCCAATCATGTTACTGACCTTTTGCCAATTAACCTAATTAGTTGCAAAATGTTCCACCAGCTGTTTCTTTTTAGTAACACTTACTTTTCTGGCCTTTTGTTGCCCCGCCCCAACTTTTTTGAAAAGTGTCGCTGCCATCAAATTGCTGCCATCAAAATGCACCCGTGACCTTATTTGGTCAGGTCATGGGTGCATTGTAGACAGCTAAAGTTAAATGCGTTTCACATCTTCACACCAAGGCTGGAGATTTTCAAACTGAGTCATTTTTATGCACATGCACACTCCACAGCAGCAACAGTAATTTAGCAGTGGATCTCTGCTCATGTGGCATGTATCTGTTCACCTTCTCATTCTATACTTGGACTAGCAAGAGAGAAAGTTCACCCGAGAGCATCTAATAACCCTGACCTGCACTCCACTTCCAGCAGCCTGATTTCATGAGAGAGAAAAAGGAATGGAAAACATTGTCTCAGTCTTGCAAACAAAGTTTTCTATTTGTTTATTTGTTGGTTTGTGTTTTCTTCCTGCAGTCAGGAATGCCATAAGCCTTGGGCAGTAAATACGAAAGTGGGAATTAAATACCACATAGTTTGGAGGGATCCAGCAGTTCAGCTCAAATTGTAAACTTCAGCACATAACATATTTCAGATCTCTGTGAAGCTGCAGCTCATACTGGTCTCTCACAGAGCAATGCACTTCAACCGCCATGTCGCTATCACAACTTTTGAATAGGTTGTGCTTAATTAAGGTTTCTAATGAGCTGTTAAGCCTGCTCCAACTACTGCAAAGGCCACGTTTAATTACATCTTGCTTTTGAATTCTTTACGCTGAATATTAATAGCAGTGTTTCAGCATTGCTGTGCTTTAAATTCCACTCGGCATTTATTTTAACAATGTGTGAGGTCTCTTGTTGGACTTAGTGAGGATTAAGACATACTCACAGGAATGCTGACTCTGGTAACACCAGGATAATAAAGGGTCATCAGGTCATACTGTCTTGCAGAGGATGGAGGAAGAATTTGTTAAATCATGGGGAGAGGAAAGACTTAGGCGCTTTCTCCAACTCTGTGAAGGATTACTTTCAGTATTCCTGGAGCTCAAAGCCAGGCAAACAGCACAAAGCCCACACACCCTTAAAACCTCACCGATTCTGCCGTACATCAGTCCAATCAGTTCTGCTTATGGCTTTCATCAGTCTCTTCAAGAACACACTGTATTGAGATTGATGTATTAGGCCCCAAATATACAGATTAATTGTAAATCGTAACTTGTGCATTCATCATTTATAAATTTCACAAGACTTATTTCCCTCATGAGCACACGGTAATGAGAGCCATCAAAGACATGGTTGATGAATATTAATATTAAACTTAAAATGCTGCACAGGTGACCAGTTGGTTTATGAGGATTTGGGATTTCATTAGCATGTAGGAGTCTAGTTAGTGCCTTGTAAAATGATCACCTCATAAAGTTGTCATATCTACGGAGATTCATCTGGAGAAGTGCACTTGTGTGTGTGTGTGTGTGTGTGTGTGTGTGTGTGTGTGTGTGTGTGTGTGTGTGTGTGTGTGTGTGTGTGTGTGTCCAGTGTTTTGGCTCTTCCATTTCCTTTTTACAGCTACAGAGCTTAATGTGGCAATGGAGTAGAGAATATATTTAGTCTGTTTATAACTTAATGTCCCTGTGATTTAAATGTTCTTTCAGCCTTCAGTTTGTTTGATTTTGGTGGGGCCCGGATCTCTTTTTAGATACTGAGCATGTGGAGTGGAGCTTTCAGCTGTGCTAGTGTCGCTTACCTTATTTCCAGGATTCCAATACTGATTCATATAAATGTATGCGTTCTTGCCGTACCTTTTCTCATTTTCTGTTGTCATTTTTTTGCTCATAAAACGTATGTAAGAGTATGAAAGATTTCTGTTTTACGCTTAATACAAACAACTTCATAACCTCAACGTTATGTTACAATAACAAAAAAGACAAAAACATACTTCTGGGTGGATAATTGTTGGAACTGCATTAATATAGTAGTATTATCCAAATTATTTAATTATAATTATTTCTAATATCTAAAGATATAGGAAAAGCAGAATGTTTGCATTAATGTTTGTAATGAATATGAAAATATTTTGATATTGTGCACCTCTACAGAGTTTGAGGAACAAGACACCATGTCCTTTTTGTCAGAATTAGCAAACCTGTAGTCTACTGAAACTGTTCAATCTGTTGTCATTGACGTTTTGTGTTGGAGTCCAGTTTTATCATTTATTCTTCCCACACCAGTTACTTCCAAATGAACAGAGCCATGTGTGTTTAGCATAAACTATTTACTACTTATTTTAAAAGGAGGTTCTGCTGGGAACCCTACCTAGAGTTAACTGTTTTGCTGCTGAAGACTGCAGGTAAAAGTGGCCCCAAATCAGATTTCTTTTTTCCTTCATACATGACTGATTAATTATAGCGTCATTACTTGTTACCATACAAATGAGCTTCTCGCTCTAGTTAGCACTTTGCATGTGAAACCTGCAGGTTGGATTAAAGCATGTTCATTCAGTTTGAAACAAAGCATTATTCAAAAACAAATTAAAAACACAGAGCAATTAAGATACTTTATTATCTTATCTTATACTTTATTATTATTATTGCCGTGGCCCAGGTTCCATGAGCCAGTGCACTCTCAGTGCCGGTCCCTATCTATTCTTTTCTCAAATATGCACTTGCTTCTGAGGATGATGGACTTTGTTGTTATTCAGTCTTTGTTCAGTCAAAGTCTCAAAGATATATAGTGAAATCTGTCAGAGATCTGAAATCCTGCTTTATTGTCCATTCCTCCTTATTTCTTTTTCAATATAAAGATTTTATTTCATATTAATGAAATATTCTCCATTTACTTTGACAAAGTTAGTGCTCGCCATGAGTTGAGTCAAATCCAGTTGAGATCATCTCAGATGGGGGAATATAATATTGCAGAGTTCAAAACACCTGTGCTAAACATTCCAGATGTTCATTTCCTCATCTCTTGTTTTTTTGGAGAGAAAAACACTGCTCTTTTGGTGTATTTTTGAGTGATGAATTGTACTAGTATACGCTAGTGATAAATTGCGGTGCTCCTATGCAAAACTTGTAAAGGTTGATGGGTCTGGTATTATAATATAATGGGAGAAAATGTCACTGGATATTGTGACAGGGTAGTATCATGTAGAGGCAATTAAATCGTTACATCAAACAAGCCTACTAGTTCGATTAATTAATGTGGAAGGATGAGAGATGCTCTTCTCAGAATCAGTAACACGCAGTTATGTGTAATCACTGATGAAACCAAGCAAAAAGTTCAGCACAAAACATATAACTCCTGCTAGCACAACACATAGATGCTATGCAGACTCACATAATGTCTTAATGTGAGATACAAGTACAGAACACACATCTCACACGTCTCACTGCTGAAAGATTGGCCAATGACTTGGTTACATATGAGCGGATAATAACCTTATCATTGTTTCCCTATAGTCTATAGTAATGCACTTTATTATCTAACTCGCTCGCCACTTGTCAGTAGCATACTTTACAATAGCTACGTTTTAAGGTTAGTCAACTTTGTGGGTCAGCAGTGTTGACGACGTATGACTAAGTATGACTTTTTTCTGTTGAAAGAAATAGATTTATTTTTACACTAGTGCTTATATAGATATAGGCTACATTATACAGATAACGTAAATAACAACTGAAAAAAAGCATGCTTCTGAGCAGTAAATAGAAATCGAGCACTTAGGCTTACGGTGTAACCACAGCCTTTCTGAAATGCTATTAATTGTTCAACAGCTGCACACGCATATAGACAAGTCTTTGTGGTTGTTGTTTTTTCATTATCAGCCGTGTGCACTTGTTTATTGCATAGTGGCATAGTAATGAGCATTATATTTCATAAAGGATTTTTCAGATCTCTATGGACCATTAGCTTACACCGCCTAGAGTGTAGTACAGCAAGGATAAACAAGGCAAAATAATCATTATTAATTCCTGGAGCAACATTGCTCAATCATGTTTTCATTTTTTTTCCCCCTATTATTTACATACATATTTCAGTGCCATTTTTCCCTGTATTGTTTACATCTTGTATACAGTGTGCACATTTACTTATTTGTGATAAGATTATAATTTAAGATTATAATGTTATAATTTAGAAATAAAGCTGCAAGTAATGATTGGTGGGACCAAACACCAAGGGTGCAGCACTGTATTATGGATATCTTGACATTATGCTAAAAAAAAAACACTGCTTTAAATCTGATGCACAAAATGTTTCTACTCAAGCCAATTGGTGTGGCTATGACAATTACATGCTAATAGTTTGTGTAACATACTTCATTATTGAAGTACATGTGAAGTTTGTGCCTCAATCCATGATGGTCAGTGGAATTATACCACCCTTTGAGCATCATCACATCATGCTGACCAAGTTTGATTTGATTCCTCTAGAAGGAGTGTTAGAAAGTTTCTTTTATAAACCTCACTATGTGTGGCCAGTTGGTGGCGCAATGACAAGAATCACTATTGGAATGTGTAAGCGATTATGGCTCATTGAACACGTGAACTACGGGCCACGTTGCACTATGTAAAATGGAATTGTGAATTGATCACCTTGCCATGGCAACATTGTTTGAGAGAAATTCGTTTGCATCTTGTATGTCTTGACATCTTGACCAAATTTGGTTTGAATCTGATGAAGGACTATTTAAAAAATTTGGTACAAAACTCACAAAATCCAAAATTAACTGACTTCCTGTTGGGCAGAGATAATGGATGTGATTGTGATTTTGAGCATTGTATAATAAATGATCTGTGGGGTATTTCGAGCTGAAACTTCTCTGACACATCCTGGGGACATGTCAGACTTATATTACATCTTGTAAAAAAGCTTAAAATAGGCCTCTTTTATGTCTGAAAGAGGCCTATTTTAAGCTTTTTTACAAGATGTAATATAAGTCTGACATGTCCCCAGGATGTGTCAGAGAAGTTTCAGCTCGAAATACCCCACAGATCATTTATTATACAATGCTGAAAATGCCCCTTTTTGGGTTGAAGCAGAAGCATGCTGTTTTGGTGTGTGTCTCTTTAAATGCAAATGAGCTGCTGCTCCCCGCCCCCTTTCCAGAAGAGAACAGCTTGTGCTTCAGATAGTATATTAGCCGTGGAAATTGCTAACAAGCTCATTCACAAAGCAGCCTGGTATAAAATGATTCGCCTAAAACGTGCACAGTTTTCAAGAAGACAATCACCTTACTGTATTGTGCATAATAAAGCCATTTTCGAGTTAAAAATAAAAATGACGACATAGCTCTGGTCTCCATGAATACAATCAGAGACCATGGTAGCATTAGCCGCATTAGCCATGGAATGTGCTAACAAGCTCATTTGGAAAGGTGATTTGCAAACATTCACACAATATAAAGTGCAATACTTACTTCTTCTGGATATGAATCTGGATCACAAAGAGTTGTTCCTGATCCATGTTTGAGAATCAGGTTTTTAGCAAATCCTGCTTTGTATTGAGCCTCGTTCACAAAGCAGTCTGGTATAAAATGATTTAAGGTATTTTTGGGGCACATTTACTTCTATTTTGGGCAAATAAAACTTCTCCATTGCGTCTTCAGTGGCTCTGATGCTGGGAGTACATGAGTCTTATGTTCATTATTACAACCAACAACAGAACACTAACAAAGCTTGCGAAGCTGAAACTTATCACTGTAGCTGCTCCAGCGCGGAGAACATGGCGGACATGCAGCTCACTCAGGGGAGGAGCTATTCTAATAGGGCATATATAATAGTCCCTTGGCGGGGCTTGTTCTATCATGACATCATGTTAGGGCGAAAATGAAAACGGCTCATTATGTTCAAACACCATCTAAAAGTGAATTTTGCATAATAGGTCCCCTTTAAAAAGACCATTGTGCCTCCCAAATTTGGTGCATGTAGGTGAAACTGGATGCCCACAATGAAGGAAAATTTCATAGGAGCATTATCGAGCCCTCAGGCCATGTCCAGATCCTAGATTTTTACCAGACTCAGATGACCATCACTTTTGATGTACACTATACAGCCAAATGTTTGTGGACACCTGGCCATCACACCCATATTTAGATCTTCCCCAAACTGTTGCCACAAAATTGTGTAGAATGTCTTTCTGTGCTGTAGCATAACAGTTTCCTTTTACTGGATCTAAGGTGCCCAAGTGTGTTCAAGCATGACAGTGCCCCTGTGCACAAAACAAGGTCCGTGAAGACATGATGTAGAAGAACTCGAGTGGCCCGCACAGAGCCCTGACCTCAGCCCCACTCAACACCTTTGGAACAAGCTGGAATGCTGACTGTGCCTCAGGCCTTCATGCCTGACATCAGCACCTGACATCACTAATGCTCTTGTGGCTGAATGAGCAAATCCCCACGCTCCAATATCTAGTGTAAAAGCCTTCCCAGAACAGTGGAGGTTATTATAACAGCAAAGGAGGGACTAAATCTGTAATGGGATGTTCTAAAAGCACATGAGTATTATGGAATGTCTGGGGCGGGGGTGACCTTCACACTCTTGGAGCTTTAGCTCTAAAAAATACATTGCCGACAATTAACTTTACAAAACAAATTTTTTATTTGAGCACTTTGCAATAACTGCTGACATTAAAAATTGTAGGTGAACTGCTAGAAGTCTAGCTTCTGTTGTGTGTGATAACTCTTCATTAATGGCACTTTCTGATCATAAGACTTGCTATAGATGTGTCTGGTTGATTCTTCCAAAACCAGCTGTGGTAGAAGTGTTTAAAAGCCATCAATGCCTCAGTGTATGATACAGGCGTACGAGTGCAACACACACTAACATGTGAGTGGCGTGTTGAATGATCCATCACACCGTGATGGTCTTACAGTGGTCATTTTTCCACTAATGGAGGGAGTAGAGGGGCTGGTGAATGGGCTACAGTCAGTAACTATAAATCTAACTGCTGCACACACTTTCTTCATACAAGCAGCCAGCATTTCCAGACGGGGGTGTGGAGCAGGTGAATCCCTTCTCTCTCTTTCAGTTCAGTTCAGCAGTGCATTATTGGCATTATGTTGCAAGCAAAGCAAATAATGAAGGTAGACTCTCTCTCTCTCTCTCTCTCTCTCTCTCCCTCCCTCTCTCTCCCTCCCTCTCTCTCCCCCTCTACCCTTATGATCTGACTGCTCCAGAGCAGCTCGATTGGTATATCATGTGATTTGGTCGGTCAGTCAATTACAAAGAGGTTTGTGTGGGTGTTTTGTGTGTTTTGGTGTGTTTTCTTGTGGGGAGCAGGTGTCTTAATAGCAGAGTGCCATCACAGGGCGAGACTCTTAATGGGTGATGGATGGCTGATCAATGAGCTTGGATAATTAATACTAAAGAGCAAAGATGGAATATCGACCTGGATCTGCCTCTCCTCCTTCCTGTTTCCCGACCACTCCCCTCTCTCTAGCAGCCTAAGAACAACAGAGTGGGTCTGAAATGTATAAAAAAAAAATTATTAAAAGATGTCCAGCCATTGTGTCAAGCGCTCTCTTGAAACAAACCTATAAAGAGACATGAACACGGCTGTTTAAAATTTCATCTTTCTCTTTCAAAGCTCCTGCTGCTTAAGTCTGCTGAGGATATCAATTTGCACAGATCTACTAAAGCCCTGCTACTTAAACAGCTGTGTTCTACAGGGGGATGTGTAATTTGATACTTTTTCGAACGGACTATATAGAAAAAGGACATATCTGTTGCTGATGGCTTCCAATGCCTCTGAAGAATCAATGTTTGATTGCAGTGAGCAAGACCATGTTGTAGCATGAATTTGTGGTGGAATGTAAAAAGCAGGGATTGCTTAGACCACTCAATCTGTCTGCCTGTCTATGCTCCTAATGCCCTCATGGCTTTGACACAGACTCCATTACCTATCGATTTCTCTCCCTATAGGAGTGCTTACTCAAGGTCAAAGAAAGCTTTCATCACCTTCACTATCCATATCATCATTCTTTTTCCACTCCCATCCCCCACCATCTCTCATTCCTGCAGTAAACACATGAGCTGGAAGCACCATTCCCAATTATTATATTTATGTAGTGCTTTTACCTATAGACAAAGCAGCTTTATAGGAATATGGCTGTAGATTTAGATTCCTAATGAGCAAGCCAGTGGTGAGGAAAAACTCCCTGAGACGACATGAGGAAGAAACCTGGAAAGAAACCAGACTCGAACGGGAACCATCCTCTTCTGGGTGACACCGGATGGTGGGATTATAAACCATTACTCTCAATCATATTACAATATAATAACGAACAGTACTATGTGTTGAAAGGATGTTCAGTATGTAGGGTTGCCAACAGTAGGGCTGCCAAAGACAAATCATTTACTAGTGAATTATTCATGCGAATTAATCTGCAAATACAGCATTAATCAGTGTAAATATGACTTATGCATGAGAGCAGCTGTAACAAATAATCATTTGGCATATTTTTTTCAGTAATATAATGTAGAACAAAACTGCGAGGAACAACATTTTGTAACATGTAAAATGAATTTAACAGCTTTTTACTTTACTGACTTTCTCCTCTAGAGCTACTCCAATGATTATTCCCTGTTATAATGACACCAATCAATTTAAATTACAATTAATAAGTTGGATAAACGTTTTGCTTTAATCAAAATCCTTGATTAAAAATCCTTTGGATTTCAAAGGATCTTTCTCTCTACCTCTACCAGTGCTGCTCGTGTAGTGTTTCCCAACCGGGGTGCCGTCTGATGAGAGCAGGGGTACCGTGTAAAAATCCTTCAAACATTTCTAAAATGCTAAAATGTGTATAAAACTTTTAATATAGATGATAAATATCTGATGTCTGAAATAATAACACAGACACAGAAATAAGACAGACACAAACACGCATAACAATAATAATAAAAAATTATATATATAAAAAATAATAATTCCCTCCCATTCGACCCCCCTCGCTGACCTGTCAGCATCAGTCTACTTAACGTATGCGTGTGTTTTATCCTAATAATTAGCATGTGACGATGTGTGTGTAGTGCAAAAGAATATGGACAGATTTCTTAAAAGAAAAGCTCCAGATGCTTCTAGACCATCAACTTCATCCTCATGTAGCTAATGTTGTGTAGCATTGGTGTTTGTGTAGGGTGCCACAAATTTTTGAAAATTTTCAAAGTGCACCGTGACTGAAAAAAGGTTGGGAAATGCTGTCCTGGTGCATACTGCATTGTACCCTGCTTTTATTTGTGGAATTACCAGTGATGCTGTTATCATTTACATTTCCATTAGCAATATTAGATACAAACACCATTGTATGGTGTTGCAGGTTTGCATGGAAAGCAGAGAGTGAAACTCGTCCTTGTGGTTTTTTTATCTGTCACGCTTTTAAGGCTCACAAATTATTTTTAAAGTTCATACGAACTTGGCACGAAATGGCATTAAACCACATTAAACCACATGAGATCTGTGTGTACATGCTGCATGTGGAATCATTCGAGCTGTTTTTGTGTCACTGCCTTAAGTGTTGGACTTGAAAACAGTTTTCACACAGCACTGGGTGGTGCAGTTGTAGCAGCACTGCTGCTGCCGGAACCTTTCTGTGTGGATCCGGCACCTCTGCAGCTGGATGTTTACAGTCTCACACAGCAACATTATCAAAACAAATAGTTTTAGTTTGTAATTCACCAAAAGTAAAATAGAACAAAAAAAACTGCAATAAAAATGCTAATCTTATATTATTGCTTATTAAATGCTAATCTTAATATTGCTAATAGCCAATCAATAGCGTCTTTCACATAACGTAATCATTTCAAGTTCAAAGGTCACCTGAATTCGTTGTCACAAAGAGAAGCCTACAGTCATGTAGCATGTCATAGCGAAAAGAAAGCAGTTATCATTAACAGCATTTTTAAGAACACAAACAATGAGAAAACGGCACAAAATACTAAAAAGGCAAGAGACCAAGAGAGCGAACGGCAGCGGGTCACCGATGAAGCAGGTTGGTAATACTGAGACTGTGGAAGGAGATGCAAGTGAGCCTGACTGCCGGGAATTAAATTTAGTTAACGGCCCACATACATTCAGGCTTTTGTGGAGTACAGGAACTCAAATACACAAAAAGTGCCAGAAGCACCGAGGCAGTTGTTGGCTACTGTAAATACCATGCCAATCTTGAGTGGAGCGCAAGTAGGATTTCTCCTAAATGAATCTCATTTGTAGCTTGCACTGTGCATCCCCACCACCCTGTCTCCGATGTTTTTTTTAACATTGTGGGTCCACTGCGTACAAAGTCCAATCCCGAGCCATTTGTGTACGCTCATGGATATGTCAGGGACACAGGACCGCCACAGACACTCAAATCAAACCACGACACTGACATGACAGCTTTGTGGAAAATTTTGTGTTCAGTAAGACACTTTTTTTCTTGATTATGTTGTACAGTTAGTGTTAGTTTATGTGCATGAAAAATAGTTTTGTTTTTGAAGTGCTTTGGGCAAATGTACTTTTTGGAGTTTATAGGAGTACTTTTACTTATATGTAAGTGCGGGGACTGTGGCCTTTGGCGTGCCTCCTGACTTGACGGATCACCACCCTCTTATTTTTCCAGGACCTGCAGGTTTACAGATTAAGCCCTGGTCCTGAGAGTCAGTGTACCAGCATTCTGATATTACACAACCTTCCCATTTTATACGCTGGTGCTGAATGCAGGTTGATGAAAAGTTGCCTCATCTTGAGAATAAGAATGCACTTTTTTTTTTAACTGAATAATTGTATTCCATAAATATTGGTAGGAAACCAAAATATTTTATAGTTTCATAATTCAGGATTGGTCTGTTTTTCCCTTGTGTGTATCATGCCCCCACAAAGCCTGCATTCCAAAGTAAGTTCTCTTGAAGCAGTAGACTGTATTGTTAGACTTTATCCTTTTTTTATTTGATTTTAGTGTTATAATATTATAAAGTATTCAATGTTTACCAGTTTGCTAACGTTACCATTACACCTGCTGCCAGTTATACTGAAATGATTCTAAAAAGAAATGAAAGTTACACCAAGGGCTGTGAGCTATTTCCATAAGCACATAGGAGCAACTGCAAAAAAAAAAAAAAAAAAAAAAAAGGTATAAACTTTGGCATACATTACAAATTCTGCCAAACAGCTTACAAAGGTATTATAACTGTTTCAACTGCATTCAGGACATTGTTCAGCTTTCGTTTTTTCAGGATGTTTCTCCTCATCTTCCTGTTACAAATCTATACTGCCTTTTCTTCGAACTCCCCTGTTTATGCCTGAGATATGAGATGTAAATTGAGCTCAAATGTTGATCTGTATTATACTGGCAAATGAATGTGCTGGAAAATACTCAAATATCTATAGAAAATCTGTATGGACCATGTGAATGATCTGAAAGGAAGACCTTGACAAGGCAAGCAAATGTGTATGAATGCAGAGCTTCCTTAAATCATGCCCTGCCCTCACATGGAGACACACGGGGATTTGCTTTTGCTTGCTGAGTGCATTTGCTTGTGACAGTTTCGCAGATCTATTTTAAGGATAAAATCAGAGCATTTGTGATAAAGGTGGATCACTTGTTCACCAAACAGTACACTAAGGCACAGTGTTTGTATTGCATGTGTGTGTTTGAGAAAAGGAAGGTTAGAAACACTTAACCTGGTATTCAGTTTCAAGTGTGAAGTGTGAATGGGTATGCTTCCCAATATATTTAATTAAATAAATAAAAAATTGTTATATTTGCAATGTCGTTACATAATTATCCTCTGCTTATCCATCTTTCTATCTGTCTAATCTATCTTATTCCACAAGCATTTATGATCAAATGATTGTTTCATTAAAACAAATTACACAGGGCATAATAACAGTAAAAATAAATGCACGCTGTAACTGATACAAACTTATACTCAACATTTAGCATGAACAAGCGTGTTGTTGATAATAATGGGTACTATTAAAATAAAATAAAATTCGCTAACTTGTTATATTGGTAGTTATGGCTAAATTGCAATAAATTAGCTAGCTAGCTACAACACGTGGAGTATCGCTAGCTAGATTACACCAATATTGTCCTACCTCATGAGGACATGCTTTATATTTGTTACTGTCCCTCTCTGAACAGCAATGCAAAATAGTCTTCTGGGCAGCGCTTCTCTTTATCTTCAAAGCTAGCTGTGCTCTCTCAGTCAAACGGCAGAAATCAAACAGTGTGTTGCGAGGCAATAGTTGGGCGATACCAGTTTGCGCAAAGTATTTTTGTCTGATTTATTACGACAACCTCACAATCGATTCGGAACACCAATAATGTTACAAAAAATAGTTCTGCAGTTGTTTCAGTTGATCTTTGTATAAATATTGTGGGGATTGTAATTGCTTGGTCTGATTATTGCCCCCATCCCCCTGGAAACTATGTCCGTGTGTGTGTTTCTCTCCTTTGAAGCACATTGGCCTTTGTCTCAGTCAAAGCATACCTTAAGGATTTGGTGTGCATTCACTGTGACCCTATTTCCATTAGCACAGAGGATAAACTGTAACTAAATCTGGATCCAGAGGCTGGGGTTTCTGTAAACAACCCCTGTTTGAGCTCAGCAGATGGAGAAGAGAAGGGAAAAGTTGGCCCGGAATTAAAAGGGTTAAACAAAGTGGGCAGTGGGGATGAGCAGATGGGGCGGGAGGATGTGTGGCTGAAATTCCTCAGAAAGCGTGACCCCCTTAATGGCAGGAATCTTATACTAGTGTCTTTGCACATTTTCTTACTCGAATCAAATCTAAGACTGAATCATTTGCTGATATGTGTAGCACGCGGCTCGGTACGTAAAGGTTATTAAACTGCTAGACTAGATCGTTGTGATGTTCTTTGCCTCTTATGTCCAGTATCCATGAAATTAGCATGAGTTCTACTTTGGAGCCAGCATGAGAATGGCCACGGCTCATGTGCCTGCACGGCCGGCTGCAGATACTGAGGCTCTGAATGAAACTGGCAAAGAAAAGAAAACGCGAGAACAGTAACATTGTTGATGTGCACTGGTTCAGGTCTGACCCATCCTCCAACCCTTTATTGCTTCTCTTTAATTCAATTTCAGATTCGTTCGAGGGGAAAAAAGAAAAGTATTAAAGCAGAAACAAAAAAGGTTTTTGGCACAGCAGATGCAGTGTTTCATTACCACTTCAGTTATTTTTGAAATAGTGCACAAACAAAAGGGAGAGTGTGAAAGAGAGGGAAACGACTTTGCTTTATCCCCTTTTTCATGATTATATATTTAATTTAGTCATACATAAATCATAAGGTTTTTTTTGTTTGTTTTTTGTTTTGCAGCAAGCTATTCTTTTTAATTTAACCACACAATGCAATTTGAATTACAGTATGTACGTTATTTTCTGAAGAAACTAAAATCCTTCTTGCTTTATTCTTCTCCCTTTGTTCGTTCTTTCTGTTTTACAAAGAGCGCAATTTAGAAAGCTGCATCCATTTTAAGGAGATTTGTATCTCTGTCTGTTTTTAGAGTTTTATGGTGGACATACCCCCCCCCCCCCTCTCTCTCTCTTTCATTGTTCATTGTTTTACTCTTTCTCTTTCTTCTTTTTCCTTTCTGAGAAAAGAGTAGGAAAAAGGCAGCAGTTGCTGTAGAGGTAAACTCTCTCTCTTGTGGGCCTGTACGCAGATTGTGTGTAACTCACGGTGTGACCTTTCTGCTGGCTCAGCCATTTGTCATGACCACAGTTTTCCAGCAGACATTTCTCAGAGAACTCGAGGATGATGTCTTTGTTTATGCCATAGGCTGCAGGGACAGGATCAGAGAATGAACATCCACCCTGTCTGGCACAGCTCTTTCATGGGGCTCTGACACGTTGAGTTGAGGAATGACTTGGTGGAAGAGTGCTTAGGTACACTTCCAAAGCCAAAGCAGAGGATAGCAGGCTTTGTCTTTCTGAATTTGTTGTCAAAGCTGCTAAATTATTGAAGCAGCCTTTGTGTATTTTATTGCAAAGCATATAGAAGATTTTATTGGATCTCTCCTTGCATTTACATAATGGGCTGAAACAGCCCATAAATTAAAACCGGCTCATTGATTGTGTGTTAAACACCTCGGTCTTGTGAACATTTAATTGATGTGGGTTTAGAATATCAATGTTACTGGGAATCTTTAGAGGCTGCCTACTCTGGCACCTGTATCCACTTTTTCATCTGAGACTTCTATGCCAGACGCTAAAGCGGTGCAAATCTGTCTTACTTTCGGCCTGTATCCAATTTAATTGGTGAGACTATGCACTTTGCTTCCATAATCAGGAACAACGTGATAAATCCAGCCACTTTTATTTTCAGACTGAGGCCACTTTTTATCTCGCTTGAGCATGCAGCATAAAAGCAGTCAATGCCTTACAGTTTGTTGACGAGCTCTGAGCCCAACACAGATGATGATGACGATGATGATGATGTCTCTGTTATCATTTTGGTGATTATACTATGTACGTTCTTTGTGGATCATACATGTCAAATGTTTGGTAGTTCTTCTTCAAAATTTCATAAAATTTTAGCAGTACAGAGATTACAAACTGCAATTTTCTCATCATTCCACACAAGAGACATCATCTTTCCACACAGCACGAAATCGATGTGTTTTCCCGCCCTCTTTTGACTGACAGGACATAATCGTCCCTGAACATCGGATGTTTTTAAACTATCGGCCGATGGCCCATAGCGTGAAAAATAGCATTTATTATCGGCCGATACGTCAGTGCATCTCTAGTTTCTGCAGATCGAGAACTCCCGAGGTGGAGCTTGCAGTACTGAACACGGCTGACAGGTCAAATGCAAGCTTCTAAAAGACCAAGTCTATGTTTTTTTAAAGAGATCACTAAAAGGAATATTAGACATGCTTCCTGTGAAACATCAGTAATGTCACAGGACTGTGTTTTGTACATGCTTCTAGTGGCATCCTGCCAGTACATGTAAAACTTGATGTGTGCTGTTGTGTTTTGTGCATCTGGCACAGATTAAAAACTTGCATTGTTATTAGCAACGCTTAATAAAAAAGCAAAAAAGTGAAAAGACATTATATGCTGTGCTGCTGGATTCTCCTTTGTACTGGAATGATGTGATTGTTTATGCTGTGCAGTTTATAGTACTGCGATGGAAATGTAAAACAGAATGGTGTTCAGGAACGATATTGAGTTTTTAAATGTTAATTTCTTTCTGAAGGTTTTAGAAACTCAATGGGCAGGTGCAGAAAAGTGCAAACCTGTGTATAAAGTTTCTAAAGTAACATAGAGGCTGCTGAGAGATACTGTATTGCTGTGTTCACCTGTCCTCTTCCCTCTTTCTCCCTTACAGCGAAGGTGAAGTCCAAATGCGCCCCCACGTTCTTCGGCTGCGCTAATGGCGTCCACTGCATTATCGGTCGCTTCCGCTGCAACGGCTTCCGTGACTGCCCTGACGGCAGCGACGAGGACAACTGCAGTGAGTATCTGACAGAAATCCTACAGGCCTGTCACACCCAAGCAGAGCCACACTGACTGATCTGAAAATCATTTTCGTACTGAAATGACAGGACAGAGCTAGTTCAGAGAGGATAGTACAGGCGTGGCTGTTTAAGGCTTCCGTGCGTTGTTACCGGCTTTGTTTTCAACTTTTTTATACCAAAAGAGAAAGAGAGTCCTGTTTCTTAGTTTTGAGCAGTATTGTCGAGTTTTGAACCAGTATTTTTGCTCTGCACTGCTTCAGGTCTGAAAGAGCTTGTGCTGGATAGGGGTTGCTCAGCTCCTAATATTTACTAGTCGAATACTAATTCAAAACTAGTAGTCAACTAGTTGTCTTTTCCATAGTTAATGCAAAAACTGTTTTAGGATATCACTATTTTTAGGAATTTTAGTTACGTTTGTGCAGCAAACCACACTTCACATTCGCGCACACAGGTTATACATTTCTAGCAAAATAATAAATCTGTATATCGTATTAAAATATTCAAGGACATATCAATTATTAACATGCACTCGTATGGGCACTGAAATTGTTGATTCTGAAACCGAGCAGTGTGTGTAGCTTAAGGATGGATTGATTATGCAGTGTCTGTTACAGCATCTGGGAAGTTTTTCCAGCATGTTCAACTCCGGTCTCAGTAGCATCCAAAAACAACACTGGATAAGCCTCTTTGAAACTGCCATGTGCTGCTGATCTGACTCTGAACTAGCTGAGCGAGATTGGACAGTGACGTGCAACCCGCTCCAAAAGTGCTCTTTAACACAATTCAACTTCAGTTCAATTCAGTTTTATTTGTAGAGCGCTTTTAACAATAGACGTTGTCCCAAAACAGCTTTACAGAAATATATAAATTCAGGATATAGATTTTAAATGTGTGAATTTATCCCTACTGAGCAAGCTGATGACGATGGTGGCAAGGAAGACGTTATGAGGAAGAAACCTTGATAGGAAGCAGACTCAAAAGGAAACCCGTCCTCATCTGGGTAACAACGGATAGTGTGATTATAAATAATTAAAGCCCTTCTATAAATGTGCTAATACTACATGCTCAAATAGTGCAATTATGTAACCAGGAAAATTCATTACAATTTGTGCATGAAGTCTGTTTTGTTGAACTTATCCATTGTTCACTGATGGAGACTTAAATGCAGAACTGTTTGTGGTAATTGCAGTTGCAGTCCCAGGCCGTCATAGCCTAACTGTTCATATGAATTGAGGTCAAAAGCCATCTTTATGGTTTTTAAGTGGTACAATCCTCAATGATCTTTAAGCAGCAGCATGTGACTTCCAATTGATGAGAACTCCAACCAGAAGTAGGACATCAGGATGGATCAGGCAGGTCTGGAGAGCAGAAGGGGTCAGGATGACTGGTATCTCTGGAGTATCATGTGTAGCTCAATAGAAAGAGAGGGAGACATTATTAGGTCTGCTTATTATCCTGTAATGATTAAGGACAATGTACTTTGCATGAGTGCAAACAGGGACTCCGGTAAGACTTGCTATAAAAGCATAACTAATAGGGAGAGCCAGAAGATAACGCAGACATTAGGGCTCCCTGGGACATAAGGCGGCCAGCCACTCCACCATCAACAAACCTGGGTGAACACGTGAAAGTGGGCGTGGGGAGCGGGCGACAGCATCCAAACATCCCAGTTCACCACAACACACTATGCCTGTGAGACCTCTAGACCTGCTCCTTTACCTAAGAAAACGAACTATTCACAAAAGGCTTGACTAAACAAATATGTTTTCAGCCTGGACTTAAACACTGAGACTGTGTCTGAGTCCTGAACACTAATCGCAAGGCTGTTCCATAACTGTGGGGTTTTGTAGGAGAAAGCTCTTCCCCCTGCTGTAGCCTTCACTATTCAAGGTACCAACAAATAGCCTTCACCTTTTGATCGAAACACAGTGTCGGTCACAACGGAATTCAGTATTCAATAGTGTAAGTATTTTATCACAATTTTATTTAGCTAGGCTCCAGAGCAGTGGAACAGAAAAGCATTCTCCGTATCGTCCAGAGATCACAAGCTCGTATGTCAAATAGAATGACTCTAGTCATTTGGACCATCTGTGAGCTCATGTATGCAGAAGAGAGCAGGCAGCACTTTCTTCTGAGTGTGTTGCCCTGAGATGCTGCATGAGCAGCAGGTAGTTTTATTCACTGCCCTGACTAGTCTACATTCCCACAGCTTCTGCCACCCTTAGTGCTAGAGTTCTTAGGTCTGATTCTCCTACTTCACACTCCCCAAAGTCTTCAGGGTAAAAATGTGTGAATGTTTCCAGAAGCACCTACAGTATATCATCATAAATAAGTGATTGGCGGATCATTTCTCTTACCGAGTGTGAATATTCAGTGCGATTTTAGCAATAAAATGATTACACTTGGCAATTGGTGGAATTTACAACTTTTTCCAATAACTTGTACTCTCACAAGGCACTTTGTTAATTAAATGGAAGGAACATTTGATGCTTGAAAATATGTCACGGTGCATCAAAGTACTCTGCGCTCTCGTTCAGCTGTAATTCATAGTTTTGGATCTTTTCTCTTCTCCCTATCTGTTCCAGCTTGGGAATCTGACAGCGCAGACTAGCTGCTCAGGCTGTGTGATTTTAATAAAGCAAATCCCATCACGCAGGGAGAGCTGTTGGGTGTAGCCTGCAGGGCATCATGTATGCTCAGATCTAATCTAACCTGTTAAACAGAACTGTGCATGAAGCAGGCAGAATGCTCCACTGTGTGATTGCCTCGATCTGTCCTCTAGATAATCCTGCCTCAATTTGCCTCTCTTAAACGAGAAGAGCAGAGACTGAAAGTTGGATTTGTTTGCATGTAAAATTTGGTTTCTTCAAAGAGCCGTGTTTTTTCTCGCTTCTTTGTTTGCCAGCACGAGTTTTTTTTATGTCATCCATGTTGGATATTTGATGTTGATTTCCAGTCTCCTGGTCATTGAAATCTAACAAGCGTTTGAAGTGTTATGTCTGTCACTATTCATCAGATAATACCCCAGTGTGTGGCACAATAGAGTCTTTAGGATAATTATGAGACAAGGTGCTAATAAGTCAAATATATTGGCCGACAAAGTGTCAGGATGAGATTGAAGCAAAGAACACCACACAGCAGGGTGAAAATGATCATTGATATTTGAAAACAATCAGGTTTGGTATATGTGGTGTGCTTGTTACTCAACTAGATGAAAATTTCACTAAATCTCAGGTTCCCAACAGGCAAAGCCATCTGTGATGTTGTGTTAGCCCAGGACACTATTTTTCTTGTGACACGCAGGTTAAGTCAGTGTGGCGTGTGTATGGTGTGGGCGTACACATAATCTACAGAACAGAAACATAACCAGCCAGTGACACCTTAGCAAGTTAATCTGCAATAGCCGATTTTTTTTTTTATTCTTAGCTTGTATAAATAACTCGGAAGACATGTAGAATATGTAGAAAAAAACAACGGGTTAAGCCGTGGCCTTAGCAAAAGTGTATTAAGCCACTGAACTGTGTTTGGATACGCCTCCTGTCAGTCATTTTATACACGCTCTACAGGCCACCATATATCCTGGGGGTGAAGCTTCGTGGACACGAGCAGGAATCATAGAATGTCTAACCCACTTAACTGTTCGAGATCTAATTTTGAAAATAAAAAGACTCTTACCTAATGAAGCTTTAAGGACTTGAATTGCTTAAAATGCTCCTGCCTTTATTAACCATTATTTATGCTACATGTGTGGTTTCATTCAAGTAAACTATCAACAGCATGGGTTTAGATCTGTGCTGACATCTCTGACTGGATCTACTTTGGAGTTTATGCGAGCCAGCCAATCAGAACTGAGCATTTTCTATGGCTGTGGTGGCTTCCATAGCTTTAATAAGCTATATGAGTGGTGGATGAGAGGGCTGTTTAATGCTGAGAGATCAATGACAGATCACTGTGCGTCTGTACACATAGGGACTGCAGTTAGCGCAGGTCATACCCTACATTTGTCGCTCTCTGCCACAGTGTTAATAATGGCTGTTAAGACAATGACCTTCTGCCATTAAAGATCCATATTAAAGTCTGCTCTGCTCGGTGTGTCTCTTCTCTCTGCAGCAGGTAATCCTCTGGTGTGCTCAGCGGCTCGGTTTCACTGCAGGAACGGCCGATGTGTGGATCGAAGTTTCCTCTGTAATGGCCAAGACAACTGCCAGGACAACAGTGATGAAGAGAACTGCCTTTCCACAGCAGGTATCTAATAACACACACACACACACACACACACACACACACACACACACTAGTCCAGTGAAACCCAATACACAATTTATTCATTTATATCTTGTTTATTTGGTACTGAGTTATTCTAGTAAAGAACAGTTTTTTTTCTTTGACTGAGTTCGGTACTGATTTCTATACAGCACCACCTTAATTCACACCAGACGCATTTACAGTATAAGAACGATTTCCAGTATGAGTCAGACCTTTCAGTTACACTTTCATTTTAACAAGTGTTTCAATCCACGCCAGCTGTGTTAGGTATGCGTTAAACAAAAATTGCACTCGTTTCATGTCATTTCTTTTTTTTTTCACTCTGGTGAAAGTAAATGACGCATAAACTCGACAGGAATCCACTGATATGACACAGGGACACTTTCTATATGTAAACTTCATTTGGAATCATCATCTACAAACGTGTCATTATTGTGCAACCTGTAGTTGTATGTAGGGTTTGTATGGTAGGAATAGTCATGGATGAGCTGTGTTGTAATCACAGCTGGAACAAATTCAGCTCTCTCCATCCACTATGTATATTGATAAAGTTGTACATTCGGGCATTCGTTTTCCTGATGAGAAAAATGAAAGCACGCGGCTGTGTTGTCGTGTACAGGACGCGTGCTGTATGGATTCAACCGAATTTGTGCGGAAAAGCCTGAAGAGGTTTCACAATGTCACCAGGAGCATGTGTACACATGGCTGAAACTGAATGAATGTATTGAATCTTCAGCATAAGGATGAAATTTAAGAGTGTGTAATGCCTGGCCTTTATCCAAAGTTTTTTATTGCATGGTTATTTATCATTTCTATATTTTGCATTTTTATATGATTACAGTCGCTCTCATTTCTTGGTGCAGCTCGCCAAATTTGGAAACTCAGCACAGATGTGGTCTTCAGAGCACATCAAGGACATCAGTAAACACCCTCTCTGTTCCTCTCGCTCTCTCTTTGTCTGCCTGTCACTGTCTTACACACAATTTCTGGTGACTCTCTCAAAAACACATCCAAAGAAAAACTGCGCACATACACACACAGATACACACACTTCCTGCAC
The DNA here is from genome assembly GCF_001660625.3 of Ictalurus punctatus. Lineage (NCBI taxonomy): Eukaryota > Metazoa > Chordata > Actinopteri > Siluriformes > Ictaluridae > Ictalurus > Ictalurus punctatus. Next base: position 14,266,140 of record NC_030429.2, read on the forward strand.
GGCAGACTCGCTATAATGAAACGCCAGCTTTCCTTGAGCTCTGAGCTTCTAGCCTGCCTTCCCCTAATAAGAACAGAGCTGCAGGTGACAGATAAGACCTACACCATCCTTTCTAATGCACCTGAGCCCCATCACCTCTCTCTCTCTCTCTCTCTCTCTCTCTCGTTCTCTTTTGTTCTCTTTCTCCCCCTGTCTCCCCCTGTTGGTCCGCACAGGGCAAGATCTTTTCTGTGTCTCTGTTATAAGGAAAAAATAAAGACAACTAGTGAAAGAAGTTGGGAATAAAGCAGGAGACCATGTCTAGCCATCCTCAATTTGGCAATTGGTTGTTCTCGTTCTCTCTCTCTCTCTCTCTCTCTCTCTCTCTCTCTCTCTCTCTCTCTTGCTCTCTCGCTCTTTAGCTTGGCTGATTTATTGTTTGGCGCTGTCTCATTGCCTGTTAGCAGTCTGGGCCTCATTTATTTATCTGTTTGCTAATGGATCCTTTGGAACAGAAGTCTTGAACAGCACACAGCAGTGGGTAAACAACACAAAATGTATTTACCGTGAGGAAAAGCAACGTTGTTAAGGGATTGTGGTGAAAGATGCAGCAAGAATCGAAGGAAATATTGGTGTGAATATTTTATTGCAGATAACTGGGAAGAGTTATGTGAAATGGGAGCAGGGGAGCCTCTGTGAGCAGCTTGAAGAAACCTACAGTTAGAACAGTAAGATGAAAGAATGACTCAGCTGCAACTCGTGAAATAGGGAAAGCAGTTTGGAAGAAGATGCAGGGAAAGCGAGCTTCTCAGCTGCATACATTTAGCTGTGGGTGGTGCAGTGGATTTAGCTTCACAGCCAAAAGCAGAGCTTGCACATGTTTAAAGCTCAGCGAGGGGAAGCAGCACTAGCTCTCTCTGGTGGATAGCCTTGTTGACCCCGTGTCCGGTCACTATGGCCAGTTCAGTCGTTGGGCAATTACTTTGGATCCAGCTTTTATAAAATGTCACATGGAGTATAAAGATGACATGAGCTGCATGTAAATTTAACCCGCAGTACAAATTAAGTTAAAAAGATCTAGGATTCAGTCCCAGCCGGGGAATTTTTTGCTTTTTTGCATTATGTAGGGGAATTTTTACCAAAGAAATTCACAAACGTTTTAAATGTGAGCCAATGATAATAATAATTAAAAAAAAAGAACTGTGCGGGTTGTAAAACGGAGGAGCTGTAATTATTTAGTAGCAGTCACATTATACTTATGCTTTGCTGTTTTCCTAATGTTGATTGTAGCTCAGTTGCAAAAAATCAAACCAACTAGCTAACTAAGTTAAACATAACAGTTTTGCACACAAAATGTAGCCTATCACATCTGATGCTAAACTGTTTCTCACAGCATTGAAATGAATGTCATTTTGCTTTTCTTTACACATATGCACATATCTTTTGTCATTAGAAATGGATTTCTAGTAAGTCTGAGCTCTATCTGCTAATTAATATGTATTTTATTACATTATATCGTGAGGCAAAATCATCAGGTAGGTAGCTGGTCTTTGATTTTAATACAGTTCAACTTCCGGTGCATATCATGTTTGTGTGTGTGTGGAGAGAGAGAGAGAACAAGCGTCTTATGTTTCCGTCCGTTTGGCCCTCCCTTTGAACTTTTTGTCCACCACAAAGCATTTATGTACAAGAGAGCGGCAAAAAAAGAGAACACCGTCGAGAGACAGAGAAAAGGAGAACAGAGTGGAGATGGAGACTAAGCGTGAGATCAAAAGGTCTTTGATTGTATGAGAAGCTATGTGTACATGTGGATTCCTAAAAAAAAAAAATTTTTCTTTTAAAATAGGGTGTCCACTGGTCCTTAAAATGTCTTACATTGTCCGAAAGTAAATTTGACAAATTTCCAGAAGTTGCTCCAGCATTTTTTAATCCTAATCCCTGTCTAATGCATCTATTCTATAGGGTCGATTTACTATAAGCAGAAATTGAGATATATTTCATGTTTCATCGTAAGATAAATCTAGTTTTACACAACATCACAGCGTTGCAGTTTCCATCATGTTCTCATAACCAACATGCCAATTTCAGCTCATTTTCCACCAGAATTGATGAGGCACACGTTTCACCCTGTGATGTGTTGACTGTGTTGACTTACTGGCCCAAACTGCACAAGAATGCATAAATATTTTATATTGTGCAGTATTAAACCTGAGGAAATATGCTTGATGCGTGTGCATCTGGTGTAAAAGTCTATCTTGATTAACACAGCAGTGTACTGAAAGGGACGCAGCTGTGGTGCTGTACCACGTCTGGTGTAAAATGAGCTTCAGATGGGCTTTGTTCTAATCGTAGACGTTCAGCTATATTATAGCATTGCAAAGTGTTCTGTTGTCTAAACAGGAAAGTCAAAATATAAACCAACTACAGGCCTATTAACTGTTATCTCCATTCAGCAGCAGAATGACTAAATAATAATATATAATATAGCTAGAATTACATTAGTTAGCAAATTTCCTGTATCAGGCATCACTACAGCTAGGATATGGAGTAGCTTAGTATGTGTAAATTAGAGGTTAGCAATCAGTGCCACAAAAATGTTCACTTAAGCTAAATCTTCTATCCCTTTTTGTGAAAAGCAAAAAAAAAAACACTGAGTGAGTGACAGTTCTGTGGGTGGAAATGCCTTGTTGATGACAGAGATCAGAGGAAAATGGCTAGATTGGTTCAAGTTGCCAGGTAGGACATAGTAACTCATATAATCAGTCTTCACAACCGAGGTGAGCAGAAAGTGCATGCATAAAACATTGAACACTGAGGTGAATGGGCTACGACAGCATCATTCTCCTCTGATCTCTCTCATCAGCAAGGCATGACAGCCTGCAGCCCCTCCACACACACAATGTTTTTTTGTTTTTCGCACCATGCTGTGTAAACTTTAGAGACTGTCGTGTGTGAAAATCCCAGAGGCCTGTAAGTTATAGAATTAGAGTAAGTTTTGAGTTGACAAAACCAAACAAATCTAACCTGGGTTCATTAATAAGGTTAACAGATTTCATGACACTGGTTATCAACTTTCTCAGTCAACCCTGAATCAAGGTCTTCTCAAACAGTCAGTAGCATTCAACATGGAAAAAAGCAGGTGTGCATAATTTCGGTTTAAATTATTATGCGGTAGTATGAGGAATTTAAACCTACAGTAACCACAAAAAGCAACACCGTTTCCAAAGCTTAGTTTACTTTTACAGGATCATAATGAGAATAACCAGATGAAGACTTATAACTCCAACATATTCCATGTCATTTCATTTAAGGTTTTTTTTTTTTTTTACTTAAATACTAATAAAATAAATATCAATTTTATCAATTTGTGAAAATATATTAGGACAGGAATAATGCCATCAGATTTTTTAATGTGTGGCTTAAGAAGCCGGCAGAGATGAACTATACCATCTGCCAAAAATCGATATCTTTCTTACAGGAAAAGCCAGCACAAACACTAAAGGGTTAACTTGCATGCATCAGATTTATATCACTTTACTCACAACTGATTGGTCCAATTTGGGTTTGAGTTTTCTTACCCAGAATAAAACCTGGTTAGCCTTGGAGCGTAAGTTACCATGGAGATGAAACCCACTAAAAACCAATACACCTTCTTGAAGAACCAGAGTTGCTCAAACTAAACTCAAACTTATCTGGGTAGCCACCTAAACTGGCATCATGAAACAGGCCTCAGGAGATCAGCAGTTTCTGAAATACTCAAACCAGCCCCGATGGCACCAACAACCATGGCACGATCAAAGTCACAGAGATCACACTTTTTTCTCCATGTTTGATGTGAACATTAACTTAATCTTAATCTTGACCTGTATCTGCATGATTTTAATGTTTTCAGTGCTTCTGCCACATGATTGGCTGAGCGGCTGTGGCTCAGGTGGTAGAGCGGGTTGTCCAATAATCACAGGGTTGGCAGCTCAGTTCCCGGCCCACATGTCTCCACATGCCGAAGTGTCCTTGGGCAAGACACTGAACCCAAAGTTGCTCCCAATGGCAGGTTAGCACCTTACATGACAGCACTGCTGTGAATGGGTGGATGAGAAACAGTGTAAAGCTCTACAGGTGTTCCTATTAAAGTGGACAGTGAGTGTACATGCTAGTTGTACAACAAATGTATTTTATGTATTGCATATGATAGCTAAATAATTTGTATATTTTCTATATAGGGGCACTTGCCTCATTTCTCTTGATCTCATCCTTACATTTAGAGGAAGATCATTTAGTTCCTTTTCTGTCTCAATGATCAGTTCCTTTTAACAGTAATGGAGGTCCAGCAGTAACGCATAAGATAGAAACAGGGCATTCATCAAAAAACTGTGAATCACCTGTCAGTGTCAGAGTTACTCAGTGTTGGCGTCACCACTGCAGCTAAGACCAGAAGCTGTCAATGCTTACAATATTATCATGATATTTTTATTTATTCATTCATTTGTAAATACATTGAAATAGCTTGGTATATCATCACTGCAAATTTGCTTTTGAATTACATGTAAAGCAGATTTCTAAAAGTCTTTTAAAGTATTCGATTTAACCTGACAGTACCTGCAGACGAACCTGATGGCATACGAATGTCTGCTGTTGATTTTCACATTGTATAGTCTCGCTGTAGCACCGCTGTCCACTGGGCCCAGAGAGCATCATTTAAAGCATCTTGGAAATATCTGCAAATCAGCAGAGAGCCCTGATCTGCCAAAGCATATTTCACATGTGATTATGGGTCCTGCACATATTTTGTTGTTTTTAATCAGTGTAGAACAGGCTGCTGAGGGACGGTCTGGGAGGTAATTATGTCCTTGCTGGACTCCACTGACAGCAGACTGACATTTCATTTCATAAGTTTCATTAATCTACAGACGGACACTGTCAACAAGAGCAGTTCAGGCACACACACACACACACACACACACGCATCCAAACTGAAGCCGGGTTCACACTGTATGATTTTGGCCACGATTTGGTTATCTGAGGCAAATTTTGAGAATCCTAAAAGGTTCCTATTACCCGAGGCCAAAATATGTAGTCTCTGATCGCTAGTTTGACGTGTTCCCCCGAGAGATGATTAGCGGCCGTTGCGATCAAATATTTCCTCCTATTAAATTCTGGCAGGGTCAGAAGATTTGAGGCACAGTCCTGTAGTGCGGCTTATCCAACTCCGCACCAGTCTTCTTGCGTGCGTCCGTGTTTCATGTCTTGACTGTTGTACAGTCTGACAAGCAACAGCTGCAAAGGACTATCAAACATCGCACAGTGTGCACCCGGCTTTACACACATATGCAGGGCTGCAGTGTCTTTACTGAGTTAGGGATTCACCAGAAGTCCCGGTATTACTTTGAAGACTGAAGAAATGTACGACTGAAATATCCACACACTGTGAGTTTAGACCATATACAGTGACAGAATTATTAGTACCCTAAAATCCACTTTAGTACTCTAAAATCCACTTTAAAAACACACTTCAAATTTTCCACTCAGAGAAACTATTTTTCAGATGTTAATTTTTAAATAATTTTCTCTCCGAAAATATGTATGGACAAGGAATATTTTGAATCCATTCAAACTATTTGTAATTCTTGAAAATATTGTTTATATTATTTTCATTTGCTTTCTGGCCTCAGAAACTCTGCTGTTGTCTGTAACCATGTACCATGAATGAATAAATAAATAAATAAATAAATAAATAAATAAATAAATAAGTGTGTAAGGATAAAGCAAATAACAGTTTTATCTTCACTATTCCTCCGTCAGCCTTTCTTGCCTCTGCTTCATTTACTCTAAAGAAAAACTAGCGCATATGGGTTATCACGGAGTGTATATGGTGCCAGAGAGTCTAAATGAACACACTGGCAACCAGAGCAGTTCAAAGAGACTTCTGATTTATTCATAGAATAACAGAGGCTTTTATAGGTACAAATAGCCATGCACAGGCATACTGCTGTGTGGAAATAATATGGCAGTTGAACTGTCTGGCCACATACATGAAAAACATCTTAGGCAATACAAGAATGTACAGCAGTTGTTGAACATATATGGTGTGGGTCGCTTAACCGAAAAGAGGAAGTACCTATGGTGACATGTTAAACTGGCACATCAGACAGATTCTGTAAAGTTCATGAGACAGAAATTAAACTATAACCTAAACATACTTATACATATCTGAGGGAATAGAGAATAGAGAGTTTCCAACAAAGAGTGATTTTTAACACATGTAAAATCTCTTTGTCATCCATACATTAAACGCATTGTCCACCATCCTGTGAGGAGGATGCTGAAGGATTGAATAAGCACTCACAGATCACAGTTTTAAAACTGCACAATTTGGTTAATTTGTGTGGTTGTCAAGTTTTAAACCAACCAAATGCTACTTTCATAACAACAAGCTGTTTGGAAGTTTTCCAACAAAGAAGCTTTTCCTGAGAGAATCTCACAAAATGCAGTGCCAATACTTCACCAAGCACTGCTAGAACAACATTTTTGCGATGCACACTATCAGCATACTTGTTTGTGTGGAGGGTTTATGTGTGTGTGCGTGTTTGTGTGTGTGTGTGTGTGTGGGGGGGGGGGTTGTTTGTGTGGGGGTTTGTGTGTGGGGGGGTTGTTTGTGTGTGTGTGTGTTTGGTTTATTTGTTTGTTTCAGCTCAGTAGCAGTTATAAGCTATACCCAAGCAGTAATGAGGAAGCACAGATGGATATTATTCCTCCTTTCTAAAACTCTGAGCAGATCTCAAAATCTAACCCATTAAACTCTGTGTGTGTGAGAGAGAGAGAGAGAGAGAGAGAGAGAGAGAGAGAGAGAGAGAGAGAGAGAGAGAGAGGGGTATCTACTGTTCACTGGTCTGTGCCAGCTTTGTAAAGCCACTGTAATTAACCATCTCTCCCTGTAACCATGGTAATGTAGTACCCACCTCAACTGTTCCCACACACACTCATGTGTCCTTTTCTCTCTGACACACTCTCACACTCACTCTCATTCACTCTCACCATCACTTTCATTATTCTTGCTTTCTTATTCACTGATTCACTCCCACACACACACACTCACAGTTACTGTCACATTGTCTCACTCGCCCTCGATCCTTTTCATTCTTGCACTCACTCTCATATACTCACTTTCTCTCTCACTCACTCACTCACTCTCTCTCTTTCATTCACACTCAATCTTTTTCATTCTTGCACTCTGACTCTCACTTTCTCGATCACACTCACACACTCTGGCATTCATTCACTCTCACACACTCTCACTCTCATACACACTCTCACACTTGCACGCTCTGGCATTCACTCACTCTCACACACTCTCACTCTCATACACACTCTCACACTCTGGCTCTCATACACACTCACTCTCTGGCACTCACTCTCATACTCTCTCACTTACTCTAACACTCACTCAATCACTCTCATACACTTTCACTCACTCTCATTCACTCACTCACTCTCATACTCACTCCCTCACTCTCATACTCCCTCACTCTCATACTCAATCACTAAACTCTCATACTCACTCCCTCTCATACTCACTCACTCTCATACTCAATCACTCAAACTCTCATACTCACTCCCTCATACTCACTCACTCCCTCTCATACTCCCTCACTCTCATACTCCCTCACTCTCATACTCAATCACTCAAACTCTCATACTCACTCCCTCATACTCACTCACTCACTCTCATACTCACTCACTCATACTCATACTCACTCACTCTCATACTCACTCACTCTCATACTCACTCACTCTCATACTCACTCACTCACTCTCATACTCACTCTCTCATACTCACTCACTCTCATACTCACTCCCTCACTCTCATACTCCCTCACTCTCATACTCAATCACTCAAACTCTCATACTCACTCACTCACTCTCATACTCCCTCACTCTCATACTCCCTCACTCTCATACTCACTCACTCTCATACTCACTCACTCTCATACTCACTCACTCTCTCTCATACTCACTCACTCTCTCTCATACTCACTCACTCTCTCTCATACTCACTCACTCTCTCTCATACTCACTCTCTCATACTCACTCACTCTCATACTCACTCACTCCCTCTCATACTCACTCACTCCCTCTCATACTCACTCTCATACTCCCTCACTCTCATACTCCCTCACTCTCATACTCCCTCACTCTCATACTCACTCACTCTCATACTCACTCACTCTCATACTCACTCACTCTCATACTCACTCTCATACTCACTCACTCACTCTCATACTCACTCACTCACTCTCATACTCACTCACTCTCATACTCACTCACTCACTCTCATACTCACTCACTCACTCTCATACTCACTCACTCACTCTCATACTCACTCACTCACTCTCATACTCACTCACTCTCATACTCACTCACTCTCATACTCACTCACTCACTCTCATACTCACTCACTCACTCTCATACTCACTCACTCTCATACTCACTCACTCACTCTCATACTCACTCACTCACTCTCATACTCACTCACTCACTCTCATACTCACTCACTCTCATACTCACTCACTCACTCTCATACTCACTCACTCACTCTCATACTCACTCACTCACTCTCATACTCACTCACTCACTCTCATACTCACTCACTCACTCTCATACTCACTCACTCTCATACTCACTCACTCTCATACTCACTCACTCTCATACTCACTCACTCTCATACTCACTCACTCTCATACTCACTCACTCACTCTCATACTCACTCACTCACTCTCATACTCACTCACTCACTCTCATACTCACTCACTCACTCTCATACTCACTCACTCTCATACTCACTCACTCACTCTCATACTCACTCACTCACTCTCATACTCACTCACTCACTCTCATACTCACTCACTCACTCTCATACTCACTCACTCACTCTCATACTCACTCACTCACTCTCATACTCACTCACTCTCATACTCACTCACTCACTCTCATACTCACTCACTCTCATACTCACTCACTCTCATACTCACTCACTCTCATACTCACTCACTCTCATACTCACTCACTCTCATACTCACTCACTCACTCTCATACTCACTCACTCACTCATACTCACTCACTCTCATACTCACTCCCTCACTCTCATACTCACTCTCTCATACTCACTCACTCTCATACTCACTCACTCTCATACTCACTCACTCTCATACTCACTCACTCTCATACTCACTCTCATACTCACTCACTCACTCTCATACTCACTCACTCTCTCATACTCACTCTCTCATACTCACTCACTCTCATACTCACTCACTCTCATACTCACTCACTCTCATACTCACTCACTCTCATACTCACTCACTCTCATACTCACTCTCATACTCACTCACTCACTCTCATACTCACTCACTCTCTCATACTCACTCTCTCATACTCACTCACTCTCATACTCACTCACTCTCATACTCACTCACTCTCATACTCACTCACTCACTTTCACAGTCACTCTCATACACTTTCACTCTCTCTCACTTACTCTCAATCACTCACTTATTCACTCTTGCACTCACTCTCATACTTATTTTCACTTACTGTTGCACTTACTCTCATTATTTGCACTCTGCTTGCATTTACTCGCACACTCAGTCATTACTCGGACATTTAATTTTGTAGTCACCCACTTGTATTCCTAGTCTAGCAGTTACTCTTATTCCCACACTCATGTGCACGCTCTTAGATGGTCCAGATATAAGATGCATGAAATAGCCAGTTTGATTCAGCCTTAGCCCTTAAAGTATGGTCCTAGTGATAAATCCTACACAGCTCTTTCTCTCAGGTGTACAGATACACATCAATACAGCTCCACACACCTTGATGACTGCTGTATTTTTTGCAAGGTCGTGTTTCTTTCTGAAGGGATATGGTTTAGAATAAGAACTGTACATTGAGGCATTTGAAAGTCGTCTTGTCCAGTAGAAAGTTAAATGACCTTGTCCTTGCATTTGGTTTTCTGAACTGAAAGTTGAAATTGTTACCCTGTTATTCTCTCAGTGCAGTCCATTCTGACTTGATCATGGCTGTATTCTACTCCCCCGTAAGCGCACGCCCTCCACAGTGTTGTAAGCAGCAGGGAAGTCATTTTGCAAAGCTGAAGTCAGTAGGCACATATAAACACAAAAAGTATAGCAAATTAATATTACATACAGGGATTGCAAGCAGTGAAAACTATACTGCTTTTCCAATTAACTTATTTTGTACATGGCTGTAATTACCTGGCTGTAATTTGGTTTGCAATTAAGCCTGTATTCCATCAGCATCACATTGAGAGCAGTAGCTCTGCCATGCCACACCAAACCCTTCAACCAGTGCACATATTTATTCAGTTAGATACAAGCTTATTTACACCCAGTTCTGCAGTAATACTGTATGGCATCATGCATATTTGCATGCAGCCACTTAGCATAAGCAGGTTTAGAGAGTGTAATGGTGCACAAAGACCTCTGGGATATTTGAGGGCTGAGTGCATTTACCCATCTGGAAAATGTTACCAATAAAAAAAAAAAAGCTTCTGAAAGATGACACGAGGACCGAATGTGAATGGCTTTACAGAGGGTGGAGGAAGAGTGATTGTGTGTCAGAGAGAGTGTGAGACACAGAGACACGAGTGGGAAAATGAGAGAGATGAAAAACTACAGAATGCGGGAGAGATGAAGAGAAAGGCTGGAGAGAGAGGAACAGAAAAGAAGGGCATTGATGAAATCGAGGATTATGTAGAGTAGCAAAAGGCAGGATATTAAAGGGCTTTTCCCTAGTCAGAGGGACAGAGAAAGTGGAAAACAATGAGAGCAGAAGATGATAGGGGAAAAGTAAACAAGAAAAAAACAAGGCAGTTGAAGAGCGCGTAAGGGGGTTCTCATTTTGTTGACTATGGAAAAGAGCTTGAAGCCTGAAAGTATGATAAGCTGGCGCACATGCAGTATACTCTCACACACATCCATTCACAGGAAGGCCTCCTACTGTCACACTATCTTAGAAATAAAAGACGATTTCATATCTATACACATTCTGAGACCTATCTGTCTGTGTGATTGAGAGGTCATGTGCCCATTCCTCTTCCTGTACAGATTTTTCTGCCATGGTGTTTCCCAGGAAACCTTGTAAGCTGCTCAAAATGGTAATTTTACTGTGCTCCACTGTGGATTTTATTTTTATCTTGAGTTTTTATTCCTCCCTCAATCCTCATCTCTTGCACTCCCTCTTTCCCCATGACCCAACTCTGATGATTTCCTACTGAGCAAAGAGCTAGCCAGCGAGAGAGAGAGAGGAGAAAGTGTTTCACCTTTCACTACTTCTGTGATCTTTGGTTCTCGTTTGCTCTCCTATACAGCGTATTAATTTGTCATCTGCAAGAGAGCCAGAGATGAGGGTGAGGACAAACAGTGTGGTTGGAGGTAATAATAGAGTGTGGGATGTTGATGATAATCATAGCCCCGGTCTTGTTCTTTTGATGCCTGCTTGCATACGACTGACTGTCATGGAGGTGGAAAATCTGATGCAAGGACTAATTAAACTTGCTGAATGTCAAAGATGGCATGAGCAGTGCAAGTTTATTCATGTGGAATGCATCCATGTCTGTTAAATAAGGATGAGAATATTTGAGAGTCCAGTTGCACCTCTGATTATTAATGTTGTCATGTTGCTGTATAACTTTAGTTCACGTTGCTGTATAACATCTTTGTATTATGATGATCAGGTCACATTGCTCCGTAATGTTGCTGCATGATTATTTTTACAGTTACATTTCATTTATATAGCACTTTTCTAGGCACTGAAAGTGCTTTACATTGTATGGTGGGGATCTCCTCAACCACCACTAGTATGTAGAATCCACCTGGAGGATGCAACAGCAGCCATAGTGCGCCAGAACGCCCACCACACACCAGCTATTAGTGGAGAGGAGAGAGTGATGTATACAATTCGGAGATGCGGATTATCAGGGGGCCATGATGGAGAAGGGCCAATGGGGGAATTTCACCAGGACACCGGCTATTGTCCTGAGATTTTTTTAATAACCACAGAGAGTCAGGACCTCGGTTTAACAAAAGAGGGTGCTGTTTTTCCAGCATAGTGTCTCGTCACAATACTGCATTAGGACCCACCCAGACCACATGGTGAGCACTCCCTTGCTGGTCTCCTTAATACCACCTCCAGCAGCAATCTTAGTTTTCCACAGGAGGTGTCCCATCCAGGTTCTGGACAGACTCAACCCTTCTTGGCTTCAGTGGGAAACCAGGCGAGAGCTGCAGGGAGATTATGGCTCTGGCAGTTATTAGTCAAGCTGCTGTATAATGATCTGTACAAAAGCTTGGCATGCATTAGATGCAGATCAATCTTGCTTCTTTCCAGACTGTTTTAGATACACTCCCGCGCTCTCGTTCTTCCCAGTGCATCATTTATGAAGGCTACTGCACTTTGTTGGGGCTATTTTAATGTACCAGCGAGTGGTCTTGTCTCTGCTGTTTACAAAGAGGATATGTCCTCTGTGTCTCTTTCAAACAAGTACACAGTCGCTTGATTTTTTTTTAATGGCCACATCAGTTGATGTGTCTGTCAAAACTGGGGGAAAGTGTGTATAAAATTCATATGTATGTAGGCGGTTCCTAATGGGTAATGCTCACACTGGAAAGAAACAGAGAAAGAGAGAGAAAAAAATGTGTATTTGCATGAGAGATGTACCAGGGATGTGCATCCTCATTACTAGGCTAATGGTTTTTCTGCTTTGTTCTTTACTTTTATTCTCTCTGCTGCAATTTCACAGATACTTGCATAATTGATCGAGGACAACATTCATTGGAATGTCTCTGTTCTCCTCACGGTAGTGCTGTAATAAAAGTTAATGGCCGTTACTGCTTAGGAATATAATTATCAAGTGGACATTATAGACATTATATTTAGCATTCACATTGCAAGCACATCATTATGATGGTAAAAATGGTACTGTCTTAGTAATCCAAGCATGGAGCATGAGCACATGGCTCTAAACATTGCGTTTGAACGCTCATAGACAACTGTACAGATCTGTTTAATTGTTTTATGCCCCGAGTTTCAGAGTAGCAGATCTTGTTAGGCATTCAGGTCTCAAAAGCCATGAAATTGCTTTGAAGAATGTGGGCTCTCTTTGCTTTCCTTTTTGAGTGAACGTTGGCAGTGTTTCTTTTCGAACTGTGTCTTCTTAATTCTCTCATGTTCTCTGGTTTTTTGGCAGGGGAAGGACCGAGAATGTCTGTTCATGGCCCGAGTCCTCTGCTCTGTTCCCCGAAAAAACAGAGAACAGACTCTAGTCTCTCAGCCTCTCCACTTCATAAGATGTCTATCCACCTCCCCCCTTTTATTTTCTCTCCCTCTCAGCATGCATGGCTGAATGCTTTCAGTGCTTTTCTACAGTATGCATCACGAGAGCCTAATTCACTCAGTCAAGTTCTTCTTGTTATTGATGGACGTAGATAAGAGATGGCAGACTACAGGACCTAAGGCTTAGCTGTAATGTATGAGCTGGATAACAGAGCTCAGTGGACATGTATTTAACACTGGATGGATAGAGGCCTTTTTGTTTCAGCTGAATCAAGGTTAAGAGGCAACCTCATAGAGAGAAAGCGAGAGAAAGCTCTGTTTGTGCTGGTTCTTGGCAGTGCTCACAGTTCTGTCATGGCTCTGGTTTATCAGACCATGACACGACTGGTGACTATGAAATGATGTCCCACTCTCTTTCTCACCCAAACACCCCCTGCTGAGCCATTTCATGCACACATAAAGTCTCGAATTCATTTCTTTTAGCCTGCTACTGTACGAACTGGCCGAAAGTGGCATAGCCCTTCATTATGTAGAATGTGATCTGGAGGAATGAGTTTGTTGCAGTACATCAGTTCTCATGTGGTTTGAGTTACTCTGAGGAATGCTGAGCGAGTTAGTGAGAGAGATTTAGAGATATGCATATTGTGTTTCAGTGGCAGGAATGACTTTGCTATATATCACGGCTAAACACTGATCACCCATCAGCAGTAGGAATGTGCATTTAGGCAGCTCAGGTACACATATTTTTGCACTTGATGAAAGGTAATGGCAGAAGGTCTTTGGCTAACATTTCAGGTTTTAGCAGTGTTGTTTGCTTGGGTCTGGCTACAGGGGTGTAGGAGCGATTTTGAACCTCGGGGGGAGGCTGAAATGCTAAAGATTTTTTTAAAATAAAGCACTGAAATGCTTATTCCTAATGGTTGTAAGAGGGTCTTTGCAGTGACAGAAGATTGAGAATACTCAGACTGGGGAGGGGAAATTATAAAGACTCGTAGCTCCAACTCAGCAACAGTGGGAGCGATCCTCACACCCCAGTCCTCGCGCCCCAGTCCCAAACATCCAACACGGTGTGACGTGAACTAGCTGGCGAACTAGTAGCCATCCATACAACTTGCAAGCTCTTCCTCCTCAGTCTTTTCTACTCCGATGACCTGCTGTTCATCCTCTGTCCTCTTCCTCTTAAAATATTGTAGGGTGCTCATCTCTGTGTGAACATTTTGACTAACGTTACCATTAAATTGTTTATGGACACAATGGCACAATTTTGGTGTGCTAGCTAGCTTGTAAACTTATGAATATTTGACAGTTTCATAGACTAAATAATTATTTCCACAGCAAAATTGTCGATCAAAACCAGCAATATCATAGGTTGAAATTAATGATGATCGAGAATCAGTTTGGCCAATATTTTTCCCGATATTTAATAATTTTCCCATAATCGGATATCGGTTTTTAAATATCGGTTTTACCGATAAATGGTGACATCTTGTGAGCATTTTGAGAATTGCTCACAGGAACGCCAGGGGAGAAGATGTGCACAGGTAAAGTATACTTGCTTTGCTTTAACTAATAAACTTTATTTAACAGCCATCCACGCATAAATGAGATGTGTTACATAAATGCTTGATATGTAGTTTAAGCAGCTTGGCACTAAGAAATAGAGACGAACTCACAGAGTCACGTAATCTGTCAAGTCATGTCACAAAGACGTAACTTTACATGAATTAAATAAAACCGCCTTGGATGAGTGCATGCTGGAAATAAAACCACTTAATTTTCTTCTCTGTCTCTTTTAACGAGATCCACTTGTTTAAATATCCCTAAATTATATTAACATTTACTATATAACCTTTATTTCGCTAATAAACATCAAAATAATTACAGCTCTGTGGAAATGAATTATTTATTATCTCACCGAGCAACCGCAGTTTGAGAATAGTTCTGCGTAAACGCATAGATAAAAAGCGCGCTGTCAGCAGGTATTTCATAATCTAGACTGACAAAAACATTAATAATTCTAATAGCATACCAGTTGAGATGGACTCTGTAATTGCAACAATGTATATGCCTACTTACTCCAGTGAATAATAGTCTAGACAAATAGTCGTCTTCACTCTTTGCCTAAACAGCACATAAACCTTTAAAAGTGTAGTTTAAAATGAATGATAACATTTATGCAAAGTTGATAGACTCCCCTGTCATTTCTTTATGTTCTCCATTTGAAAACATTAGAATGAATGAATAAATGAATGAGGTAAATGCATCATGCAGATCTGTGTGAGTAATCTGTACATTCCTTAATGAACGTAGCATTGCATTTGTCCTGCAAGCTTCATATCTGACCGCCTATATTCATAGAAATGCGTTCACCCTATAATATGGAGCAGACGTGTTTGAATCCTGAAAGAAGCTTTGCTGAGCTAGACTTATTACAGATTAGCTACATTAACTGTGTAGCTACAGCGCTGTGTCCTGGCTGATCGACTGCATTTGGGTTAGTGGGGAAATTGTTTAAATTACACTTGTGTGCTGTACATTGTTCAGTTTCCTCACATTGCTGCATGTTTTTGAAGCCATAGTTAACTAGAACAGTAAAGTAGTAGTACAGCTCTGGCCTATAATAACTGGTTCAGTCTCTGATCTGAAATTATTGTATGTTATCTTTTCAGTCTCTGTAGACTGCAAGTTTCCACCTAAACTGCCACTGTAAGTGTTACATTTCAAATAAAACATTACAGCTCCATTTCTGAAAGGATTTATATTTTGCTGCTTGGACTTCAATCAATGCTAAAAGTATTTGGTGAAGTTAAATGTTATTTCAGACATTTATTGTCTTGTCATGATTGATCATTGCAGTCACTCTTGAGTACTCAGGCTGTGCTTCTGTCCTCCTAGCATTGATTGTACAGGGAGCTCAAATCTGGCCAGAGCTATCATTACTTTTCTACCTGTCTCAAGTCTTCCATGTCTCAGTCCATTTCAAAACATTTCAGTCTCTCAAACAAAATTTGCCAAGGTAATGGATCACACAGCCTACTCATTCGACCTGTTTTTCCTCTCTTGTTAGTTTTGAGAAACTTGGCAGAGGTGTGACTTTATTTTTTGACTCACACAGGACTGAACTAATGTTCTTGTCTTGCCTCACTGTTCGCTGTTGTTCTGGAAGCTCTGGGCAACATCAAAGTGTCTATAACAAAGATTATGTTTTCACTTTGTTTCTTGTTGGCCTTGATATGAGCCTCCCTTCTCCATGTGTGCTAGTGGTTGGTGTGAACCTCAGGGGAGATTCGTTTCTTGTTCACTAGGTTTGGTCAATACGATGCACCCTACGCAGTAGTTCTGAGAATTTAAAAATATACAGTATAGGCATATTTTTCTGTATTTCCAGTATTCTGGGCTCATGTAGTTGTGTGTACGTGCATGAGTCCAGTCAGTACTGTAGATTTGTAAATGTAAAGTGTTCTTTCACAAGGAAAAAAGGATCAATGAAAAATCTAATGTAACACCACAGTCAGCTCCAATATGTCTGATGTTTGGTTCCGTTATTTTTGGACTGACGCTGTGATGTAAAACAAAGAAGGAGAGCAATTAGTATATAACAAGTCTTGTTGTGTAAAAAAGTGCCTCAAATCCCAGCCAGTTCCTAAAGGAGAACTTCACTATAAATTATTATTGTTTATAATTACTATTTGATCATCAGTGACATCCAATATATGTTTTGTAATTAAATTCTGAATAGACTTTTTTGGTTTAAACTTCTTTCTTCGTCCCCTAAATTACCCACAATCCCTTTCAACTACCTGCTGGTAGTGGTGCCAGTGGGGTTTAGCACTAGCTTCATCTCTACTTAAAGAGAGTGCTGCAGCAGCGCTTTAGTGCTTTAGTCTGTCCAACGCTCTCATCTCCCTCATCTGTACACTCTGCTCAAACAGATCCGCTTCCAAAGCTTTTGATCATGCTTGTCATCTTGTACATCATGAACATGCTGAACCAAGTCTCCAATGCTTCTATGTTGGATTTCTCAATAATAAGACATTGCTGGAAAATCACAGGAAAATGGTGAGTAAGAAAAGAACCTCTTGGTCTTTTGTTTGTAGGCACTAACCTAACCATTGTCCCTTATTTTTCAGATTGTTTAATTTTTGTATTTCTCTTATTAAACACACATTGTAACAGTGCAAGCAATATCCCCCTGTTATGTAAGTGTGGTGCACAACCACTAACTGCTGACAGGACTAACACAAATACAACAGCAACCAAACAGTTTGCACCAGAATCACTGATTACATCACAGATATTTCAGTAGAAATGCATTTAATCTGCTTCAGCATGAGGTATTCCTTTAAACAGACTACACTGGTATAGGACACTGTATGACTAACTATACTGTATAAAATATTCCAAACCATGTAACATTATGGGCAGCCATTTTAATCCAGTGGAATCACTTCTTTTCCTCAGCATAATTTAGTTCTAAACAGTGCACCTTATGCAGTAGTTCTGAGAAGGAGTGTGACGATACATTGTGACATGATGCATCGCAGTGTAGATACTTGACGTGGGAATGTGTGATACACATAGTGGAAATCAGCTTTCTATTAATTGTGCATCTAATGCGGTTGTGCTGTTTGAACACCAGAGATTTTAATCTGCTCAACCTTTAAACAAATATACAGCAAGCACACTGGACTTGATCACTCCAGATTGCAATGACCAACACACATTATAAGGTGTAACGTGGTTGTTTATCAATTAACAGTTTTAAACAGTTTTAAAAAAGCTCTTCGGTGTCTTCCAAACACCACCAGTCCCGTGCTGCTGCAATCTACAGCGCGCTATTCCCGGTGACAGTGACGCCTCAGACACCGCTCCAGTGCTCATGATTCAAATGAGACTTTCAATTCATTTTTGGGAGAAGTTATAAATTTATATATAATAATATATAAATATTTTATGTTTAAACATTATAGTGAACCTATAGTACATTTTGTTTACAGTATAAACGTCCGTTCGTAGCATTATTAAATTGTATTTAGTTTTATACGGAGAAAAATGTACATCGTTTTACATTGTTTACGATTCAGAAATTAAAACGAGCCTTTTCAGTCCAAATTTTGCTTCATTCTAATTTTGTTCAAAATATTCTGAGAACCTAATTGAATCGTGAATCAGGAATCAAATCAACTTTTGACCAGTGAATATCATTACACTCCTAGTTCTGAGTATTTAAAAAATGTCTTTGCCCAAGTGTATGTATTTGTGTGTTTCTGTTAATGTCCACAGTGTTACAGCGTTACACTCTGCCTCACCAATTGTAAACTAGAGCTGTAGTGAAAAGCTGCAATTTCTTTTCATGCTATTTTATAAAAACTAGTTTGTTAAAAATAATTTGGCTCAGCTTAATAGTGTGGTTTGACACAGGGACAGAAAGAGTGTGACATGGATTAATGGGAAAGGTTTTGGGTGAAATAGTTCTGCTGCCTCAGTGCAGTAACAAGCATATGTTATCAGCTACATTTGGGGTAACTGGAAAATTGTGCCCATTTTCTGCTCTTTGTCTAATGAGAAATTACAAGTATCTTCCTAGTGTGCTCTTTACACAGTGTGTGGTTAAGAGGAAGTAGGTGACAGAAGAGCTTGTGTGGTGCTGGAGAGGCTAAAAGATCGTCATTAACACACGTCTCCTCCTCTTCTGTCATTATCACTCCAGCCCATCTAGGAAGGCAGTCTTTAAGATGCCGGCGATTAAGGCAGACTGTCTTTTTTGTGTGCCAGTGAGGATAATGATCTTATTTAAGTTTGTGTGTGAAAGGCTGAAATCCAGTCATTAGTTCAGCAGGCCATTTTTGTCTCCTTTTGTGATGAAGTAGGGAATCGGAGAGAAGAGTCGGTAAAGGGGAAATCTGTAGAACAGCAGGTTTTAAACTGAAATGCATTATTCATGCTTGAGATGCAGGTTGTGGTCCAGCAGAAGTGGCACTGCATTATGCTGGAGGAAATATTAAAAACACCATTTTGACAAGCGATGATAGGAGAATCTTGCATTTTTGAAGTAAAGACTGCACTGTAGACTACCAATCAATTTTTGTGCAGCGTAAAGCATGCCTCTATGTGAGTTTACTTTTAAACTTTAAGCCTTGCTGATTGGCTGAGCTCCTGCTGACGGCTCAGTGAAAAATAGCTGTACCCTCCCCGAGCAATCATTGTTCTTTAGCAGGAGGCTTTTATGAGAGTGTGGACCTTTCGCCACCAGGGTGCCCACATATTCAATCTCCATGGCGACAGGATCCTTGCAAGGGCTTTGTAGTCAAAGCAACCTAACGGCTCCAGCGCAACCTTTGACCCTTTCCCTTTTCTCTTCTTTGTTCTTAGGAAAATGCTCTAGCTTTCAGACAAAGCAATACTCTGGTACTACCACACTGCAAGACGCATGTCAGTAGCTTTCATTCTGTTTTTCAGATATACGAGATTAAGGTGAACAAGACAGGCATGTGTAAATCATGAACAATGCCGTATGAAGAAGTTTTGAGCTTGGACAAATCAATACAGCACCAAGGCAGCACATTCCCTGAGCTCTGCAACAGATGTTCTACTGAAAATGAAATTAATTTGAACTCCGAATCAAGAATGCACTTATAGTTGAGTTGTAAATAAAGACTCATTTAAAGGAACACTCCTGCATTTTTTCCTCTGCGATTTAATCTCTATTCAGCATATCTGTAGCTCAAATACTACAACCACGGGCAAGAGTTTCTACAGGATAGTCAGTGAATTCTATCAGTCAACTTTTAAAATGAAATAAAGTGAATATACCATATACATTCAAAACTAAACAGTTACACTCTAACAGTAAAAAGGTGTTAGGATGAGACAGACAGGACAGAAAGTCTTACCAAAACAAACATGTAGTTTTCTGTAATTATTCTGGTTACTTATGCTTTCAAGGTTTTGTTATATCCATACACCATCATATTCGCACTGCATTGGAAACCCCTAACCACAAATTTGTCCATCTTAGTAAGTAGTGCCATTTTCCAAAAGTGTGAATTATACAGATTTAGAGCTTGATGATCAAATAATTCATGAAATCATTCCACAAAAATATACATTTCACATAAACATTTTTTGACAGAATTCAGCAACTGCCCTTAAATATCCAGTATAAGTGTGTTTTGTGTAGCAAGATTTCCATTATTTTCTCACTAAAGGGAAATGTCAAATGTTTCTAGTCTGCAGTATTAAGACACCACTGCTCGATTGATATTCGGATAAAAACATGAGTATTCCTTTAACTGATGAATAAGGTCCTCGTGAAAGGGCTTGGGAGTCGTGTTTTTATTCTGTATGTGAAGTTGACTGGATTTACACAACAGCCAATAGGGTCTGAGATAGGCCACACCCCCACCGTATCTAAACGAATTTTTTGGTAGCTTAGTGAACTAGATAAACACATAACAGCAGAGAGTTTAACAAGGGGCTGCATTTAACTGTGGAGATTTCTCACCGCCTTCACTAATGTCTGTCAACTTAACGAGAACGATATCCTAGACGACGAGATGCTGTGTGGTTTTGGAGCTATGCCATACATGGAGTTGAGGTCGAGTGTCAGCCGATGGTAATGGAGAGCTTCAGGAATCAGAATGGTACACTAAAGCTGAACGTATGCTTCACTTTTTACACGTACGCTAGGAATGTTAGGCGCGCCTCCCGATTTTTCTAACAGTGCGTACTCTGTACGTGCAGGTCACACGTGTGTATTTAATTATTTTGCACTATTTCTTCCACAAGGTGGCAACCAGTGACCCAGGGCCATTGATAAGGTGCTGCTATACAGAAAGACCCACCCCCAGAGTTGGGACATATAAATACTGGAGAGCATTTAATTGGATGAACTCAAGCCTGTATATATGTTCTATTATATACTATTGTATTGGAACTCAATATCTATGACTGGCAAATGACTACCTTGAAGATCTACATATTGCATATGCCTGTGGGAGTGTGAGTAAGAGTAAGAGCGAGTAAGAGAGATTGTGGAACTCATTAGAGTGGACGATTTATTATATAATGGAGAAATGGAGGTGATATGGAGCATGAAAGGCTTGGCGTTGAGCATGGCACTGAGACAGTGTTCATGGCCCAGTCATGTTGATGAGCTCCATCCATCTCTGAGGGGGCTGAGGGGGCATGCACCAGTGTGGGTGTATGTTCACATCTCTACTGTTTAAAGGACTCCTATATGCTCTCTGTGCTGAGAAACATGACGACGTGTAGCATTTTTGCTGGATAAGAGAGAAATGAATTCTATTCTCAAGTGCTGTGGAGTGTGTGTGTGGGTGGTATGTGGTTGGAAGGGTGTTACAGTTAGTATGACGGTCTTTTAGGCAGATTGCAGACTCTTTCTTTTAGCACGGATAAAAGCGCACCCACCCTGTTGGTGTTCTCAGAGACGACCCATGTTGGATAGGGTCTCTCTTTCCTCTACCTCACTCTATTTGTTTTTGTTGTGTTGTTTTTGGAGAGTTTCACTAAAGTGCTCCGTGATGCATGTGATGGCACATGTGGAAATATGCTGCCCCCTGTTGCCTGAGTGCCATCAGCATCACAGTACCATGCGCTTCATTTAAACTATGATTTTCACTAACAGTTACCCTTCCTACATTGTTAAATGCAGTATTTATTCTCAAAGGTTGTCTATTTTCAGAATGCATAGCATATTTTCATCTAGTCATTTATTTCTCAATCATGTTACATGAGTAAGTGCAATGAACAGTTGAGTGCTTCCTTCTAAAAGCATTTATATCCCATTTCAATATCTGTGCATGTGTGTGGATATGTGTGATGTTGCACTTATTCTAAAGGGGCTCTTGTGCTCTATATTTGTGTCAAGGGGAGAGTTTAATCTAATGCAGAGTGCTCATTAGCATTTCTATAGGCAGGTGTCCAGTGGGATACAGAGTGCTCTTTAAAACCACCATGTCTAAGCAGGCAGCTGCCATGTTTCTGCACTGTAGGACAAAGAGACAGATTTTAGACAAGAGTCCTTTCAACAGCCACCATGTCACAGTGATTTTGGTGCTGTTAACTAAACTTTGTGTAATTTAGATGCACCAATCAGATTAGATTTCACAAATACTACAGAAATATTTGCTTTGAATGCGTGTGATAGTAACTGACAAGAGGTTAATTAGCTTAGTTTGCCGCATTATTTCCCCAATACTCAGTAATCGATACTGGAAAAAGTGGTACTGTGTAAAAGCCAGCACTGCCAGCATGGTGTGAGAATTCTGGTTCTGACAAGTCCTTAGCTAAATCATTTGAGTTCATGATTGGTCTCAACTATAGATGTGCATGGGACTGTTTTTTTTTGTTGTTGTTGTTGTTGTTTTTTTTTTATCTCGCTGACAGAGTGAAACTAAGCAGCCCAAACATGTGAAAGCATGATAGTGCCCCTGTGTGCAAAGTGAGATCCATGAACACATGGTGTGCCAAGGTTGGAGTGGAAGAATTTGAGTGGCCTACACAGAGCCCTGACCTGAACCCCACTGAACACCTTTAATATGAACCAGAACACTGACTGCATCCCAGGCCTCCTCACCTGACATCAGTGCCTGACCTCATTAAAGCTCTAGTGACTGAACAGGCACAAATCTCCAACATCTAGTGGAAAGCCTTCCCAGAACAGTGGAGATTATTATAATAGCAAAGGGGGAATACATCTAGAATGGGATGTTCAACAAGCACATGTGTGTGTGATGGTCAGGTGTCCACAAACCTTGGGCAATATAGTGTATTATTTTTGTTTCTACATTTTCTAATGATTTAGTTGGTTCTATCTAATTGAAACTACTGTGACCCTGACCAGGCAGTTACTACGGATGTTGTAAATACATTGTGCAGCACTGCACCATACTTTACAAAAGGAAAAGTGTGGAGAGACTTTCTTGGGAGTTTGACAAGGTTTTTCCCACATTCTACAGGTTTCCCATCACCGTCTGCGTTATGGTTAGGTTGGCAGGCATGGTGCACATTCATGTGATCATGGCATTCTTTGTCATATAAGCTTCATATCTGACCACACTTGAAAGTGTCCACATGAAAGTAAAAACCTCTCACTTGTGAGACTTTTTGTTGCATCCCCTGGGATTCTAATCCCAATGCTCAACTCTCCTCTCAACCAGATGCTTTGTGAAAACTTTCTGCCACTGAATAGACCCTGGACAGACAGGGGGCCCAACAGAATCCCGTACTTCCTGTATGATTTTGGTATTTAAATGGCCTCTTTGTACAATAATCTATTAAGAAGCACGCTATATTTAATGTCCTCAGACTGTGCCTGGCGCATGTGTGTCCGCTTAATACGTTCGCAGATTATTCTGAAGCGCGGCACTTCATAGTTGTGAGTCATTACATGCATCAGATAGATAGCAAGAGATGGTGCAAACAAAGTCGGGATACCAAAAGAGGAAAGAAAAACATGAAAAAGAGGAGAGAGCAAGACGGGGAAGACAGCTAGTCACCCGGTTTTTAAAAAAATAAGGTGATTTATGTTCCCTGTTTTGTGCTATGATTGTGAAGCGAGCCCGTATGAAGCTGTTATAATTAACATAAAATAGAAAATCAGTTACTCACCCTGATGTTTATCCTTGGAAGTTGGAACACAATATTTCCAAGAATTAATGTTTTTCTACGCAGTCGAGCAACAGTAATGGAGCATTGAGCTTCAAGCGACAATAAAACTAGTCCGGTGTTGTATATATTCAAGCTTTCCGAAGCCTTGCAACAGCTTTCTGTGAGGCTTCGATCGAAATTTAATGTATTCATATAAACCTACTTTAATTGTCCCGAGTGAGTTTATGAGAGACGTGTTGTAACGATGTCCGATTCGTGAGTGAATTGTTTGTTTGAGTCGGTTCATTTCAATGAATTGGAGAATCCCGTTGGTAAAACCAGTCTGAGTGATTCATTCATGAATAGAACCGATTTGGTTCTCAAGTTCAACTCACTGATTCAATAATCCTGTCACTGTTTAACTAACTTCCATATTTCTTTCTGGAGCTACTGGTGTGTGAAACTTATTATTCCCTCAGTTAATAATAATAATAATAATAATAAGAAGAAGAAGAAGAAGAAGAAGAAGAAGAATGTTCATTGTTCTTGGTACTTGGGTAATAAGAAATTACAAGTCAACAGTTTATAAGAAATCCAGACAGAGTTTCTATAGTGTCTGTGTATGAGAGCGAGAGAGAGAGTACAAAGGTGTTAATTACTTGTACTGTATATATAGTTTCTTGTATATGGTTATAAATGCATAATTTCAGTTCATTTAATGAACTGTTCAAATTTAGTTCTTTATAGTCTCTTATTGAATATGCAATAATTGTTATGCTTATTGATAATGATTGTTTGTACACATGGCAATAAGAAAAGATAATTGGGGGGTGGGGCCTTGGGGGCCCAGAAACCCTAGCGGTGCCCCTGATGGATTCCAGTGCATTTTTAATACAAGATCAGAGATCCGTTAAGCTAGAGATTCTTATTTTCAATGCCAAACTGTTCATTCTGCATGTACCTCCTTAAATATTTTCTAGCTTCAGTTCAATATACAATGTACATTTGGAGAGAACATCCTGGCTGCCATATTTGCTCTCGTCTCAGTCCACTAAACAATCTGCTCATGTCACAGCTGTCTGTCCTGACGCTTTACTCAGTGCCGTCTCACTGATTGCCCTGCCTATCTGCTGCGCTGACATTTGCTTTTAGCTTCAGGATGTGCTGTACTATTTTCTCAAGCAGAGCAGACAGAGAGAAAATCGTAATTGCAGAATTAGTGCATTGAGACACTAATTTACTTAATATTTACATTTTTGTCTGTTGGTCTTAATGATTATAAATACCCTAATATCTTTGTATTTCTACCTTAAGGTACAAGATACAAGAGGAGTCAATGCAGATTAAAATATACAAAGCAGTGTCATAGTCAACATAGCTTTACTCTGCATTGTGTATAAATCTTTTTTTAAATATTTTGAAAACAGTGTTTCATTTTTACATACATTGATGGGATATATTAATAATAACAAGACTAAATTTATTGTTTTAATATTGGTGTTAATTTCTTTTGTACCTATGTTCCGTTTTGTTTTTGTATTACGATGTTGCTAACATTTGTGCTGTATTGTTTGTCTTTTACATTGCTGGTCTTGTCAAAGAAAAATTTCAAGCTGTATTGTATTGTAATCCGGCGATGTCACCAATGAATCTCCCTCTCTTTTCATACACAGGCATCTTAGAATTCATGTGTAGAGTTAGAGTTAAGCTGAAGAAGAAGAATAGTACATGTGTAAATTATATTTTAATCGTTGTTTATCTCAGATTTGTGCATCTTTGGTGAATATGGGCATATCATTTGAGAAAAATGTCATCATTACAAAGAAGTCGACAGTGCCCTCGCACACGCATATTTGGGATATTTGTCAATCAGGGCCTTGCTGTTGAATTCGCTAATTTATCAGAGTTCATTCATGTAAACGCTGGCCTTTTCCTGCGTAGCTGTAGGTGTTCATTTAATAAGGGACAGCTGCTGTGCTCTTAACATACCATGATGTGCTTTGACATATTACCTTCCCTTCAGTGGTGGTATTTTTAGCCTGAGTACAGACATAACAAGCCACTGTTATGGCTCGTACACAAAAGTGTTAAAACAGCTGCCCTATTAGTATGACAAATGACCCATGACTAGATTTTTTCCACCTGTCTTGTTTGTTCGGAGCTTTCAGTGTTAGCTGCATGGAAGCTTGACCAATAACAATTAACACTTTCTTTCCGTCGATACCTTCCACTTATTGTCCAGAGTGCACATTAGTTAAATAAATCACATTGTTACAGTACAGCAAAAGCCGGAAGATGGAATTGTGCAGAACTGTTTTTGTTATTCTCTCTTACACTGTTGCGCTGTCATAGTGCATCACGATCTATGTTGATATGGGGCTGTGTGTGTGCGTGTGTGCATGTGTGTGTGTGTGTGTGTGTGTGTGTAGTGGAGCTCAGACAGAGTTCCTGTACTGAGTCGGATGTCTGTGAGTTTTGCTTGACACTTCTGACTGGTCTCCACATCCGAGCTCTGTGAACAAACCTCTTTGTCTTTTGGGGAGTTTGCTTGCACGATGCTCTCTGATAATCACACTTCACTATGGATTCCCAACAACTGAAAACAGAAGTGCAATTTGTAAATTTCACGGGAAGGGGAGCACAGAATTGCACACCAAGCTAAATAGCAGCTTTTTGCAATTCCGGCTTTTTGCGTTTGCTATCAACGAAAACATGAGCCAGATTTGCTTATTTTTGCATTTCATAAAGTTGCATCGATCTATCACATCTTGCTTGAATGCCACAGTGCTCGTACCCTCTGCTTTGCAGTTGTTTGCATTACTATATATAGCAATACATGTTACATTTTACATTCCACTTGCTAGCAGGATTATATCAACTCATGTCAGTAGGTCTAAGATGCATTTTAGCAGATAGTATACAACTTTATAGATAATATACAGTGCTGTGGAATTCTTGAATCTGATTGGTCAGTTGATTTCATTTTCTGTAATAAGAGCTCTGACCGTAAGCTGGCTGTAATTCAGATCACAGGTTTATGTTAATGTGCTTGTTCTGATGTATTATCATTTCTATAGTAACAGCTTGTATAGTGACTCCCCTCATAAACTAAGCCTAAGAATAAACAGATTTAAAAATATTATTTAACAAAGAAAAACATTTAATCATTAATGTGATGACGTTTTCTATAAGCAGATGGTTATTGAAGGCGTCTCAGCACTTTGAAATGTGACAGTAAGTTTTCCACTGCAGGAAGGTCTTCAGGACAGAGGACTTCACACTGTCTACTCTCTGAAATGTTTATAGCGGTTAGTAAGCAAATGACTAGAATTAACTTGTTTTATGGATGTTAACAGCATTACACGTAACTAAATGGATACAAAATGATGATGTTCTTTAATAAATAAAGTTTCATTGCCGTGGTATAAGAGGAATAAAACACTTCGGGATGTGCCGCTATTGAAAAATAATCAACGTTGTTATGGTAATAACCCTCTGCATTATGACACATTATGACATCCCACCCTCACTGATAATTTTTTAAATACCAGCACATCCTGTTATGTATTATTCCGTATGTAAACACCTCCCTGTCTCTATGCCTCAACCTATATCTGTGTCAAAACTATGCTTCATGACTGGAGCTTAGAGAAAGCTTTAAGAAAATGTCAAAAAAATACCTCAAAAAATGATGGAAACAGGAATTTATTGGGCAAAAAATGTTATGAGATGATTTTAATATTACGTGTAATCAGTTTTAGTCTCACTAAGCAGAGATGGATTTTGACGAATGCGGGTCAGATTTTATCAGGATACTATCCAGATACAAAATATATGCAGTGAGCAGGTGTGAGTGCAGACTCTGACACACCCATACCCGAGTAATATGGAAACACATCGCAGGCTTACTGCTTGTTCCACTACCTCAGTATATTAGGAGGAAGTGTTGGTGTTAGGAAAAAAGGTTTGTCTCTGGCCATGTTGGTGGTTTAATGAAAAGCAGGCTAGGAGGAGGGCAGTGTGTGTGCAGTCACAGGCCAGCAAAAACATCACACCTTCAAAAAGAACTTCATTTAGGAGGACAAAGTGTGTATAATCAAGGACTCTGGCCTGGTTGCTAATGAGAAAAAACAAGAGTGTGACAGAGTAGCTTCCCTGTTCACTAACTCCCTGCAGGAAGTTTGCTTTCTTTAGGCCACAGAAACGAGCAGAATGAGAATGTCTCGCTGCTATCCTGTGAAGGATTTGTGCAAAATAAGTGACAGTGTGTGCGCAGTAGCTGTGTGTAGCAGCAGACTCACAATCCATTTCTGTAATGATTTCTGTTAAGGACGCAGCAGAGTGCAGCGTGGCCTGTGAGAGGAGATGCAGCCAATTCCAAGCCTTGTTTTACCAATCACATTCCTCAAGGACCTCCTGACAAACATGTGTGTGTGTGTGTGTGTGTGTTTTGTACTACCTCTATTGTATTGCCTCTATTGTACTGCCTCTACTATTGCAAGGATGCAAAGATTGGATAAGAGAAGACTGTGTGTGTGTGTGTGTGTGTGTACTGTATGTGCCTGTGCATCAGTGTGTATTGTAATCTGTGCGTATTGAATGTAACGGCAGTGCATTAGCAGTGGTGTAGAGGAGAGGAAAAGAAGTGGAGATTCGAGTAGAGGATACAGGAAAGCAGCACGTTCTGATCAACACAAATGGCTAATGTGTTAATGAGGAATGAGAAAAGGTTTTGAATCATCTCACTAATCTGGCACTGTATGCAGATCCTCCTGATCATCTTACAGAGGGTCATAACAAGGGTTGTGTCAACTAAACGTGTTTTCCAACCCATGTTTCCCTGTTTATATTGATATTTATGCCCAGCTTTTGTAGCTTTTGGGTGAGACTGTAAATCTTCACTTAGGCAGAGTTTAATTTCTTTCTCAGATTTAAAAATCTCCCTGAATGACACAAAGTGCTTTTGGGAGCTATGTATAGAGCCTTGGTCTCGCTATCATACTGCTTTTCTCATTTCCGCTTTTACTTCACTTCTTCATTTCTCCCCCGCTCTTGTTTTTTTTTCCATTCCTGTCTTTTTCCCCTTCCTTTCTTCCTTTTTTCCCCTTCTTTCTCCCATTCATTCTCCTGCCTGCTTTCCCTTCCATCGTTCTTTCATTCCATTCCTTTATTTCCTGTTGTTCAGTCCTTCACTCTCCTTCCCATACTTCTTCCCATGTTCTGTTCCTCTCCTCCTCTTCATTTCTTCCTTCTTTATTTCTTAGCTACACCTCCTTCCTGTCTGTTATTCTTGTTTTCTTTCATGCCATCAATTAATTCCTTTATTCCTCTCTCTCTCTCTCTCCCACACACACACACACACACACACACACACACACACACAAGTCATCACCATGAGCTTAAATTAAAATGTTCTTTTCTTTTTTCTCTCTCTCCTCAGTCTCTTTTTCTTCTCAGTCTCTGTATCACTAATAGCGTTCCCTCTCCTGCTGAATTAGGAGCGCTCTTTGTTCCTCTCTGTAAGTAGCTGTCAGACGCTATTCACAGTTGCCTGGCACCAGTGTTGGTCAGAGCACAACGCTGCTGGGTCTGTTTGTGTTGAAATAATTACTGGAGTAATAACTCTGTGTGCTGCTGTAGTGGTTTGCTCTGTGTCTAATTCATGTAAAGAATAAAAGAAACAGAGAAGCATCTTGTGAGAGAAATGAAAGTTCAGGATTCTCAGTATCATTTCTGTCTGCTCCTGACGGGGAAGATGACCTGGTCACTTAATTGCTCTTTTTTATTTTGCCAGAGTTGCAGTACGAGACCGACCAAGTGTCATCAGTGACTGATCTCTTGTTTAATACTGTTAAATCAGTGTGTCTCCTGCTGTACTGTAACGCACCAATTATTTTCTCCTGCAGAATCTCCAGGTCAGGATTTTGTGACGTTGGACTACCGGTTGCGTTACTACCCCAGCATCACCTACGCCGTCATAGGCAGCGCCATTATCTTCGTCCTGGTGGTGGCGCTGTTGGCCCTGGTGCTGCACCACCAGAGGAAACGGAGTGTGTTATTGCCCCGCAGCGGAAGCCACCCTCACTCTCACCAGCCACTGCTGCTCTCCCGGCTGGTGATCGTGGACAGAGGACCTCAGTCCTCCTCTCCATCAGCACACTTCAGCTCAGCACATAGCCTCCAGCTGCTCACCAGCTCGCTCTACCCCCAAGGAGCCCCGCTCGAGTCGCCACCCTCGTACTCACAGGCAGTGCTGGATGTCAGGTAGGCCAGAGGCACTCAGTAATGATACAGATTATTGTGCTATAGAATGATGTAATGCAGAGAAAGGTGAACTGAAGCTGATATTAATGAGGAAATGAGGAGTTTCTGGTAAGTACAACTAATGAAACCCCTCAGGTGAGTGACAAAGTCTGCATTATTATACACACGTCCCATCCAGTCCAGTAAAATGATTGTGAAACTATATAAATCCGTTATGTACTGAATACTAATTTAACGGATTCACAAAAAGTAAAAAAACAGGACTATGGACACTGTAACCATCTTCAAGAAATACAGAGTCTATGACACGGTGAACACGTGATAAATGTATTACCTGTTTTAGCGAATGTATGGGCCAGTTAGGGGCATTCATACAGACTGAAGAAAATGAAGGAGGATATCATTATCCTTTACTATGAACTATGAGATTTGGTCTTCTATCCTCACATTACCCATGAAAGATATTATTCTAGTCTGGATAATGTCTTTATTTTCTCTCTATATGTGTAACAGTCGAGGAGAGTTATATGTAGACTGTATAACAAACAACATATAAAATCTGACATAAATTTGCTTCTCCTGGGCTTCAGATTTGTCTTCCTCTGAATGAATGAGCATATTTAAACACCATTAACGCTGCACAATCCTCAGACGTTTTTTTTCCTGGTAAACTGATGTCGAAGCATCTGTATTTGCATATTGGAACTTAAATGTTTTTTTTTTTTAGATTTTAGGACACACTAACAGTCTGTCGCTTATTCGGTCTTAGCTCTGATCTTCCCTTGAGTTCATTATTGCTGTTTGCAATGATGTGACATGTCCTCTGTACCTGCAGTCGACCACCGTGGTTTGACCTCCCGCCTCCTCCATACCTTCCTGACAGCGAGGCTGCCTGTGGATCACAGCCACCTGTTTATGAAGCATCCACACGAGCAAGTCAGCCTCCTGCAGTCAGATCTGAGAGAGCACAAGTACACGGCCTCAATCCCACAGCCAGATGTGGAGCAGCACAGCCTCAAACCCTCAGTTCAGCTTCCAGCTCTGTAGTGGAGTCTCAGCAGCTATAGCTGTCCACAGAGGGGTCACAGAGACACTTGTATATAGGACAAAGAGACAAGTATGGGACTCACTGTGTGGGAAGGAAATAGACGGATGAGTGGCACAGCACTACATTTGGAATATCGCTAAAGGACACTGCCAGAAATTGTTTGGTTTTTTTTTTATTCTCGTGCAGTTTCCTGAGTGGAAAGTGCCATCTTCTGGGGAAAACATGACATGAATTTGCTACAGTTGAAAAGACAGTGTACAGAGTGAGAAATCTACTTCACCTCTGAGACATGACTCTAGTATACAAGACTGATGTAGACGTTGCATTAATGATGCAGACACCAAACAAATAGCACTCGAGTACTACAGGACGAAAACCTGTTTTCAGCTGTTCTTTATTAATAGTTATTTCTTTCGGTGTTTCTCTTTCATCCAATGCTTTATAATATTCTGAAAAATCACTATGCAAAGTGAAGATGTAAGATATTGAACTTAAAAAAAAAGACATATGGTGTGTAAAGAATCAAAGTCCTATCCTTTTCTCATCATTAAAGCACTTATTAATTTATCCTGTTACCCTTTTGCTCGTCGTGTTCCCTTTAAATGATTTCTCAAATGAAATTCGCAGTAAACTCTAAATAGGCAACCTTAAGCTGCTTTCACACGAATACACTTTGCTTTACAGTAAAAGTGCTGGATGGTGTTCGGAGTACTTGTCCTACCTGTCGAG
Source organism: Ictalurus punctatus (assembly GCF_001660625.3). Classification (NCBI taxonomy): domain Eukaryota; kingdom Metazoa; phylum Chordata; class Actinopteri; order Siluriformes; family Ictaluridae; genus Ictalurus; species Ictalurus punctatus. The sequence goes on from NC_030429.2 coordinate 14,298,118, forward strand.
ACGTCCACAGGTTTGTGCGCATGCTCGTTTCACTTGTAGTGTAGGACTTTCCGATGTTTAATTAACCTGCTGCCATTTACAGCCCGCCTTATAACACCATGACTCCAATCTGATCGGAATAGAAAGGAATTCACGGAGAATATTTATACAATATAAATATCTCACCCCAAAATTTTTAAATATACAATAAACTTGCTTAAAAGTTTCCACCACCAATCCTGGCTTCTGATTGCACAAAGGAATGGCTTTGCTTATCGATCGCAGTTTATTAACAGCGATGATTCGTTTGTTTTCTTAATATTACTTCTAACAAGAAGTCTTTGTGTTCCGTGTTGAAGTCTCGAATATCCTTATATTCGCTCACTAAAAATACTCCATGTTGTTTGTGCCTCTCGCTCCCTGAGCTGTGGCCTGATTGGTGGTGATTTTAAGAAATACAAATCGTCTGTCGTCACACTATTTTCAGCTAGTGTGAAAGCAGCCTGAATGCTGTGCTGTATGTGGCCTTGTTTCTTGTTACAATCGTAATCTCTTTCCTTATAATGGTATAATATTGCTACAGTATTTCTAGTGAAATGTACTGGATTTCTCTCAGATGTCTGAAATGATTTGATACTTTATTCTCCAGGCCAGTGTGCCTGCTGCTACATTAACCCTGATTCATATGAGCCACATTAACCCTCTGTATGCGGGGAGTAGGAGATGTTTGATGCATGCTGTAATTCATGTGTACTAAATCCCTCAGTGCCTTATGGATAAAAGCCTTTGGATGTGTAGAAAATGTTGCCATTAATTACACCTAATTGTAGTACACTTTGGTTATGAAGTCACATGATTTCTTCCTTTGTATTTGACAATCAGTGTATTTGGCTCAGCATGAACGAAGATGTGGCTGTTTTTACTACATTCGCATGGTAGGATCGATCATATTTATATAAACGCTGATCCGAAATGAGTTTATTAAACATGATCTGTTTAAAGCAGCCGTAAATGAAAGTAATTTATATACAGTCTATTGAGGTTTGATATCTGTTCACTGTAGTGCATTACACAAAACTCCTTTTAACGCTGACTTCATTTCAGTGCTTTAATGTAGGTTCGGGATTGAGACGTGAAGCTCTGAAATGAACTGCCGGTTCGAAATGTCACATCAAAGACTATTATATCTATATCTAGTATATCTATTTCAAGGTATATAACAGCCGTGTGTGTGTGAGAAGGATAAAGACTTTCTTAAATGCTGTTTCATTTTTTTGTTGTCAGACTTGAAAGTTTTAAAAATCTGGGAGATGGTGTGTGTATTTAATAATATAGGCCTAAACATTGTGAACATGTTAAACTGGAAAACTGGTGTCGATGAAAAGTATTGTTTGTCTTTTTGTTGACTGTGTTAAACAGCACAGCTCCACTGAGGAGATCAGCTTGTGCTGTTAGAAATGTAAAGTTTGACCAAAGCTGAATTTATAGTACGTGGAATCAAAATAAAACAAAACTTTAGATCCTGTTATCATCGTACATTTTTGCTAGAAAAAGCAGTGGATGCTTATAGAAATAATTCATCATTTGTTGCTTTCTTGTTCAGATTTAATAAGTTCATAAATAACTATTACTACATTCACCAAATAATAATAATAATAATAATATATTACCTCACGCTTCATCCAGATAAAAAAGGTACAATTAAAACTTTTCACAGCTTTAAAATATCATGGAATCTTACATCGTAATCTAATCATATGTAGCTCTGCTTTCTTCCTAGTTTTAACAAGATTTAAAAACTTTATTACAGACTTCATTATAAAGAATTACATCAGTACGTATTCATGGGCGCCTAGTGCATGATGGGAACAGGAATGCTTCTCTGTGGCGAGAGCACACAGAGCGTAAACATTTCATTGCAGTTAGTACACCGCTGTGCAGTCCAGGAACACTCATGCAGCATGTCAGTAAGTGCTTGTGTACAGCAACGATCAGTACAAAATACTGTGGCACTTCACATGTCAGAATGTGGCTCCAAGTGAAGATTAGAAATAGCTGCATGAGGGAGGAGTTCAGATTACAGCTCACGTGCCACTGGCTGCTCAGAGGAATAAATATCACTGCATTAGACAGAGCGTTACTGATGGAGGGACACTGTGCTTTAGCACTGCACTCACACCATATGCATGTTATTCTGTCTCCTTCCTTCTTTATTTACAGATTTCCTTCATGTTATTTTTCTGTCCTCCTTTCCTCCGTTCCTCCTCACCCAGACAGCCTGGGAATAAAATTGAAATCCAAAGTAAACAGTTTGATTTATTAATAGTACAAAATCTATTATCGGTTTTTAGCAATATTTTTGTTCACTTTTAAAGCAATGATATTTAAATTTCAAAGCTGCTTCTATCGGTAAGAAATGTTCTGAATATCAGACTTCTCGTATGCCACAGTGTTAAGAACAGTTCACGTTGACGTGCAGGCCGAGTGACGTGCAAGAAGGATATGAGCTCGAGCGTTTGTGTCGTCACCGTATGCTCCATCGGGTTTCCTCACTCTCCAGTTCTACAGCAGCTAGGTGATTTTTTTTTTTTTTTTTTTTGGTTGTAAGATTTGCTATTCTTCTAGCACACAGGAATCTAAAGCTGGAGATGAGGAAGGGATTCTCAGGGCCAGCCACTGGTTCACTGGTAATGACCGTCGCTCTTTATGTTGTTAAACATAAAGCTTGTATGACTGCAGTCGATCCTCCTGCTGTGCCGTGAGCTCAGCTTCATCTTCATCCTGTTCTCCGTCTCACCCTCAGCTTTCAGCACAGCTCAGGGCTCTCAGTCTCGGGTGAGGAACTGGGTGCTGGTTGCCCAGATCCCTAATCGGGAGCGGATCACCTCGGGAGCGGCCCCTTATAGTGACCCCTGTGTAAGAGCAGAGCGGGCAAGGCCAGACACTTCCTGAAGTGCTCGAGCTCAGCCTGCATTCGCTCCCTGTCAAGCGCCAGCCGCTGCCTCTGGGATAACAACTCCTGGTGAACCAAAGTGAAAGCATCATGTGAAAGAGTTCATGAAAAAAATACGTGTACATACAATTATACTGTCAGAATAAAAGCGTTTTCCTAAAGGGTAAATCTTTCTGTGTTTAGTAAGGAAGCCATTACCTGGTACCTAGTACCCGTTTCCTTTCCAGATTAAATACATACTAAAGGTACCGCTCTAGCAACAAGGACGTGTACAGTTTATATAACTGTTTTTCCAACAATACAGAGCTGCGTGATGATAGCTATGTTAATAGTATTAATGTTAATCAGACAATTTAGGAACTAAATCAGTTGTATATCATAGCACTGATGAATTCTTGATTCTCAATTGAAATCAACAGAAAACAAACATTGTACATTATAAAATATACCCTGTCATAGGGAAAAATCAGCTGTAAATAAGTCAGTGTGCCACCACAGCCTGCATCCAAATAGAAGGTTATACGTTTGATTTACTGCACCAGAGTCCGTTATTAGTCCGTATTAGTGAGACTTAAATACAGTCAATTCTATTAGAAATGTGCAGAAGGACATAAAAATACACAGGAACGTTCAAATGCAGGCACATTATTAACTGTGCAAGGGAAAAAAAAGCTTCACTTATTTATACTGTGTATTTAGTGTTAAGTGTGCTGCTTGATTTCTGAGACGTATGATTCCACACACAAAAGCCTAACTTCAAGAGCTCTGGCCTGAAATGTTAACACAGACACGGATCATAGTACAGCTTTAAGACTGATCATTAACTTACCCCCATACTGACAGAGAGCTGATCAGCTTTAACACTCAGGTGATAGTGCTGAGCCTCCATTCTCCTACACTCACTCTGCAGAACCTCACTCTCTATATCCCTCTCTGTGAGAAATAACACACACACACACACACACACACACACACACACACACACACACACACACACACACACACATCAGTGTACTGGCATCAAAGAAGTCAAAGCATTAGCAAAACTGGATCACCATAGTATCATCTGAGAGCAGAACTCACCATCTATGTACTCCTGATATGCTTCCACTATGGCCTCAATACCCTTCCATTTCGGACTGTACTCCTCTTCCTCCTCCTCCTCCTCATCATCATCATCATCTTCATCTTCCTCACTGGAGTGTTCTTCAGCAGATCGCTCATCACTAAGCCCTGACTCATGGTGGGCTGTAGGGTGGCAGGAGTGGCCATTGGTGTAAGAGTAAGGTAGTCGGTTCAGCACCCCCTGGTGCTCTGGAAGGTTGTAACGCACAACGTTGTTAAGCTTGTGGTTTGGCTCAGGGGCTCCTGGGATACCTCCTGGTGAAAGAACATGTAATGCTGGTAAGATCCTAATGCATAATGTTACAATGCTAGCATTGGGAAAATGATGACACTGTTGGTAGATCAGTCCCGTCATTGAGGCTAACAAGGAATGTGCTTAACCATAGTAATTAATAAGATCTCAAATTCTGCTTCTATGAGGTTTTATTTATGAAGCCTTCCTTAACAACTTGGTTCCTGCTCACTGCACACAGGCAAAAAAAATGAAATATGCACAACCCCAGAAGTAATTCAACAATTTTTTTTTTTTAAGTGTCTGATGTTTGCATGCTTAGTTTTGCAGAAGTGCTACATGGACAATGTAACTCATAAAATTATCACATAATTATTTTACCCACCTGTTCCTTTAATATAACTGTATAATATAATTAAAATTGAAAAAAGAAATGGGGGGGGAGGGCAAAAAAAACAAAAAAAAAAACAGGCAATCACAGGCAGACTTGTGCGATTTGTTTTTTTTTTTGCAGAAACAACAGCTTAATGGTTTTCTCCATTAGGAAACAGCGAGTAAATTCTTTTTGTGTGACTTCACTAAATAATTAGCAGCTGCTCTGTTTTCCTTCTTACAGAATGAAGATCTCATTTTATACTGGCTCACACTTCTAAGAGGTGTGAAATCACAGCTTAAAGTTCAAGTAGATTAACTCAGCATGATGCAAAATTGATCACTTTCATCCCACACAACAGCAGAGAGCATCACTGTCCTCCTCACCTTTGGGTTTGTGCTGGGATTTGTGTGTAGACTGCAGTACAGACTGGTGGAAGTGTTGAGCAAACTCCTCAGCACTCAGGCCATTGACTCCATGCAGCCGCTCCTTCAGCTTTGCGAGTGAAGGTCTGGAGCTGTTCTGCAGGCTTGGTGTTCTCCTGATTGGCGGGTCTTCTCCTAAACGAGACTGCTCCTGCAAGGGGGCGAGTGGAGGGGGCTCTTTAGGGCGTAAGAGGTCAGTGGGCTGTGAATGTCTATGAAGGTGCCTTGTAGGTCCAGGAGGAGTGGGGCTACGGGAATTTGGGTGGGGTTCTCCGTTTGTTTGGCAGGGTGTGGAGGGTGCTATAGGATCTGAGACAGAGTAATACAACACAATTAGAAAAAGAGGGTCAGATACCGTGGCTCACCCTTCTTGAACTTTTCCACATTTAGTAAGCATTGCAACCTGGACTGCAAAATAAGCCATAACACTGAAGTGAATTTCCAACTTTACATTTAAACACAAAGATTACACATGAAATATCCCCTAATAAATTAGTTCTGGTGCAACCAGTCACATGGAGTTGAATGGAGTTTATCTGTGTACGCAATTTAAGTGTCACGTGACCTCAATATAAATATAATACTGATATAGTCCTGTGTATAAACACAACAAATCTATATAAACACCGGAGCCCTGGAAGGAACCTGCTCCTTGATAGAACCTAAGCTGTTTCTACTGAGTATAGACCCAAGGGGGTAAATATTTCTGCAACATTAATCTGTGTCAGTTAAAAAAAAAAAAAATTGCACATATTGTGTAAATCAAACAGTACTTCCAGTTCCAGATTGTAAAATTATAAAAGGTGGAAAATTTTAAAAAGAGGGGTGCTAGAAGAGCGAATACCACTGAAGGCAATGTAGTTTACACAGAGGGGAATTGTCTGAATAGATTAGTGTTGTTAGTGTTGTTAGTGTGATTAGTGAGGTTAGTGTGGTTAGTGAGATTAGTGTGGTTGGTGTGATTAGTGAGATTAGTGTGGTTGGTGAGATTAGTGAGATTAGTGTGGTTGGTGAGATTAGTGTGGTTGGTGTGGTTAGTGATATTAGTGTGGTTGGTGTGGTTAGTGAGATTAGTGTGGTTAGTGAGATTAGTGTGGTTGGTGAGATTAGTGTGGTTGGTGAGATTAGTGTGGTTGGTGTGGTTAGTGATATTAGTGTGGTTGGTGTAGTTCGTGAGATTAGTGTGGTTGGTGAGATTAGTGTGGTTGGTGAGATTAGTGTGGTTGGTGTGGTTGGTGAGATTAGTGTGGTTGGTGTGGTTAGTGATATTAGTGTGGTTGGTGTAGTTCGTGAGATTAGTGTGGTTGGTGTGATTAGTGAGATTAGTGTGGTTGGTGTGGTTGGTGTGGTTGGTGAGATTAGTGTGGTTGGTGAGATTAGTGTGGTTGGTGTGGTTAGTGATATTAGTGTGGTTGGTGTGGTTCGTGAGATTAGTGTGGTTGGTGTGGTTCGTGAGATTAGTGTGGTTGGTGTGGTTCGTGAGATTAGTGTGGTTGGTGTGATTAGTGAGATTAGTGTGGTTGGTGTGGTTCGTGAGATTAGTGTGGTTGGTGTGGTTCGTGAGATTAGTGTGGTTGGTGTGGTTAGTGATATTAGTGTGGTTGGTGTGGTTCGTGAGATTAGTGTGGTTGGTGAGATTAGTGTGGTTGGTGAGATTAGTGTGGTTGGTGTGATTAGTGAGATTAGTGTGGTTGGTGTGGTTCGTGAGATTAGTGTGGTTGGTGTGGTTCGTGAGATTAGTGTGGTTGGTGTGATTAGTGAGATTAGTGTGGTTGGTGTGGTTCGTGAGATTAGTGTGGTTGGTGTGGTTCGTGAGATTAGTGTGGTTGGTGTGGTTAGTGATATTAGTGTGGTTGGTGTGGTTCGTGAGATTAGTGTGGTTGGTGTGGTTCGTGAGATTAGTGTGGTTGGTGTGGTTAGTGATATTAGTGTGGTTGGTGTGATTAGTGATTGTAGGTCCTACCAGAGGCAGTAGTAGGAGGGCTGGAGCAGGGTGTGTATGTAGCATAACGGAGTGTGTCAAGAGTGACCGTTTTCTTTTTGATGGCATCAAGTAGATTCATTACTTTCTCTTTTTCTGTAGTGGTGAAACACAAAAATGTTTCTTTAAGACTTGAAAATACTGATGACATTGAGAATATAGATGCATGTGTGCGTGTGCATACACACCTATCTTTTGCTCTTGGCTGACATGGTTGAGGTTGAACATGTTGAGGAAATGTTTCTTGTTCTCTAGTTCAGGAGCCCTGTCCATGTCCTCGGGTGTGTATCGGGTGGACAGGGTGGGTGTGGGTGTGGGCGGAGTCTGACATTTACTCTGAACAGGTATTGGAGACTGCTCCCTCATCATCTTTCTCCTCTTCTTCCTCTTTCTCTCCAACAGCTCGTCTCGCTGGGAGAGTGTGGTCAGTCCAAACACAGCTAGGAAGTTCAGTTTCTGCAGGCAGAGAGAGAGAGAGAGAGATACCATACCTGAGCAGGAGACGGAAGAGGAAGGAGGAGTATGTGTGGCGATAAGAGAGGGAGCGGTACCTCTTTAGACTGGTCCAGTTTGAGGGGAGGCTGTTCAGTGACTCTCCTCAGATGAGCTTTCACTTCTTCTTCATCACTCTCATCATAAGAGTCATCCAGCTCATAGTAATAACCTAAAACACAGACCACAGAGTGAGATATACAAGTGAATGAAAACGCAAATGAGAACATATATTCTTTTTTAACAAATAGATATTTACAAAGCCCATACAGTCAACTCCAGAACTATTGGCACCAGTCATCTATATTAAAAAAACATTAGTGAAGCCTTGCAATTTTTAAATAATAAATAACGAATGCAATGAGTGATCTTTTGATCTTAACCTTATAAGGATACTGTGCAGTTTGTTTTAACTAAATATTTCGCCAAACATAAAGCATTTTCATAAAATAAATTTCACAAGAGACTTCTCAGCACCCCAACTACTAATATTTACTAAAGACTGAAAGTAATTTGGAAATAATAAAGGCTTTATCATTTAGACTGATCATTTGTTTGCACTCATTTAAACCATTTTTTGGAATGTCAGTTGTATTTACAGAACATGTTACAGTATTTATTTTATTCTTATGAGAATGATTTTTGTATTTTTGATGCAAATATCAAAGATACTTATATATTATATATAATTCTGGAGTTGACTGTAAGGTTTGATACTTGTAAAGTTGTTTTCAGGACTGGTCCAGCTTTAGTGACCCAAAACAAGTACAAGGATGAAACAGCTATAGGAAACTGTACCTTTTTCTCTGGCTTCCCTGCGTCGCTTCTCCTCCAGGTCGAGTTTGCTCAGAAGAGTTCTGTGCTGCTGCAGTGCGTGATCATACACCAGTGTTGGTTCTCGCCCGGGACACTGAGGGAAGCCTCTCATTGGGGACCCTCCTCTTTTAGTGCCCCTGAGCTCTCCAAAGGGAGCAGGCAGGGGAAAAGAGAGCCTCTGCTTGTTCAGAATGCTCTGGCTAAACTTCTCCTGCTCTGCAAGGAAGGTTCTGGGCTCGAGGAGGCCAGGTGTCCTAGGAGGAAGGCCCCTGTCTGGGCACTCGGGTTTAGTCAATCCTGGAGGTGGACGATTCGGGGGGAAGGGAGGGTCATACGCTCGACGTGTGTGTGACGGAGAGTTGATGAGGGACACGGGATTCCAGAGTGTGGTGGGAGGGTTAGGGGGGGTGGGTTTGGGGGAAATGAGAGGAGGTGGCGCTCCCAGGTGGTGAGGTAGCTCTCTGGTATTCAAGTCCTGGTGGCGTGAGTTAGGCCTGTGTGCAGTGAAACCATGCAGAGTTAGTCAATATGGACACAAGATGGCGCCATTCTACATGTTTCTACAGGAAGCGTGGCAGTCTGGCCTCTCCTTCCAGGAATATTATCTCTTCTAGTTTGTCTCAGGGTATTTCAAGATCTTGGCATTTGAAGAGGATATGAGCCCAAAGAAGATCAGTATGGTTTAGATTAATCTAGAGCTGCACGGTTATGGCCAAAACGATGATCACGATCATTTTGATCAATATTAAGATCAAGATTATTTATTGATTTTAGGGACAACATATTTTTATTGCACGTTCACAATTAAATAAACAGACCGCTGCTTCCACCTCCATGTTGTGCTACATTCCTGCTAATGTACAAATCTTTGCACCAAATTAGACTGATTCTTAAAGTGCATCATCTCATAGAAGCAAAATATAAATAAAATTGTACCCAAAATATAGGATAAGTAAAAAACAAAAATACCATCAACCGAATGAAAATATGCATCAAATATAACAATATGCAACCAAATGAAAACAATTCAGGCGAATGCAGAAAAGGCAATAACAGTGTTTACAGGAGGAGAGACGCAGCCAAATCACCCGATAGAGCAGTGCAAGGATGATGTCATTTTGTACCAGAACCCAGAAGTTTGCATCACACCGGTTCCCAACAAAAGTTTACAATACTAACACGTTTTGTCCATCAAGATCATTTTCACAAATGAAAACAACTTTTATGAAGTATGAAGCCTAAATACAATCGCCAGAAATAAACAGCTAACCGACATGACGTTTAATGTCCCCGACAATGTCTGTCGTCCCATTTAGCAACATGTTAGTGTCATGATTTCCCCTCGTGCAAGCACTGGAGCACGAAGCGAAGCTCGCAGCAAGCACTGAAATGCTAACTCGTTTCCAGGTTTTGGCATTACAAAATGACATCATCCCTGCACCACTCTATGGTGATTGGCTGTGAGTTTAGGAAGCACTTGATCTGATAAGAAATGGAGTTTTCTATGAGCGGAGGACGAAGTTTAAACACCAATATCGCAGTCGATCATGTTCATGTAATCGTGGGCAGTCAAAATCGTAATCGCGATCGATATTCGATTAATTGTGCAGCTCTAGTGTAATCCAGATATTTAAACACAAGAAAAGAAAAAAGTAATACGTGCCATGTATCAAGGGCCATTCACCATATAAATAAAGGTAAAGTTAAGGTATAGATGTTTCTACAGCTCTTTTAACAACAGACATAGTCACAAAGCAGCTTTACAAAAATACAGATGCAGATTTATATTTAGATGCCTAATGAGCAACACAGAGGTGTCACTCCTTACATTACACTCCTACAACTGTGTACTATAAAATCAGACAGCACTTGGTGTGTTTGAAAGGCTGTATGAGCATATAGTGTCCTGGAGTAAGAACAGGACTGTGTTCATGATTACAGAAGCAGTTCTTAGGTACAAGTCTGCAGAATCCAGACAAGATTACTGAAACAAGGGAAGGACAAATCTTGTGTGTGTGTGAGTGTGTGTGTGAGAGAGAGAGAGAGAGAGAGAGAGAGAGAGAGAGAGAGAGGGGTTTTGTCTTAACTCTTCTGCCCCTTCAATTCCTGAACTGAAAGTCATGAGGGAGCGAGATTAAAAACAGCTTAATAATTATGACTCAATAAAACTACACCTCCAAACCCACAGCCAGACAGACACTCGTCTACATAATCGAAAAAAACGTAACCGCATAAAGCCATCCATAATCAGCAGGGTGACCAGGTCAAAAGGTACGTACTACAATTCTCTCACCTCTGTGTGTCTGTGTGTGGTTCACGTGTCTCCGGCTCTGTGCTGAGCTGCGAGTGTGAGCAATCGGACGCCGGGCCCTGCCTGTCTGCCGTGTCCGCTCTCAGCCTTCTCTGGCGTGCCAGCCATCTCTCCTCCTCTGCCTGGCGCTGGAGCAGCACAGCACCCGGTCCTAACCGCTCGCCAGGGGTGGGCACCAGGCTGGGTACCGGGAGTGGAGCGGGGCCACCCGGAGAGGGATACAAGCCAGGCTGCAGAGGCTTTGGGGCCAGGAGTGTGGCCTCTTTGGTTTTCTCTGAGGGGGGAAAGAAGACAATTTACATTATGTTCAATAAATCAGCATTAAGTGTGATTTAAAAAAAAATAAAATAAAAACAGAGTAATAGCTTATTTCAGCTAAGCACTGAAACAACTTTAATCTTTTTACAACTTTAATCTTTCTAAATTAATACTCCAGCATTCAATCAACCTAATCTCTACTTATCGCAGTGTAACTCAGTATGCATTACCCCAGGCAATCATTTGAACACATTTCTCTTTACTGAGAAGAGAACAAACACGGTTTCCGCTATGGCTGTCTAATGGCAGTTGAATTTGGTCCATGTGGTTTTTTTTTGTTTTTTTTGCAGAACGCATTAAAGAATTCTTTAAGAATTTACGAACTCTGTAAATGTCCCTTTGTAAAACTGCTTTTTGGAAATGTGTGTGTATGTTTCAGCATGATCATGAATAGACCAAAACTAAAGTAAAATGTAAGTAACTGGAATTACCTTTCTTAAAATCACAAAATAAAAACATTATTCTGTGTCTGCTTCATGCCAAGATTGTAACTTGTTTGTACTTTATTCATTTTTTATTCACTTTTTTTTTTTTTAACACAGCTGCATATTTTAAACATTTATTAACAACTGTTCTTAGACTTTCATTATATGGGAGGTTTGGGTCAAAAGGTTTTTTACTTTGGTTTTTTTTTTTTCTAAGTTCTTATCCATGGTAAATCACACTCGTGTGTGTTGGAGATTTTAGCCGCTTTTCCACTGAAATTACCCAGAACAATTAATCCAGGAACTTTTTTCAAGGGACCGTTGACCAACTGAGAAAACGCTGGAAAAGAGACGAGCAGTAAAGCGAATTCAGAATGCTGGTAATGCTAGACTTTAAGTCTATACACCGCAACAGACTTTTAAAAATGGTGGTTAAAAAAAAATGCTGCATTCACTCAACCAATCAGCAGGTTCAGTGCCCAAGCCCCACCCCCAAAGTTCCTGGCTTTTGAAAAAGTACCACCTCCTGAGTAGGGACATTGTGATGGCTAAATATTTTACCCAGAACTTAATTAAACCCTGGTCCCTGCGGTGGAAACACACAGAGTACCTCCAAAAGTCCCTAGTTCCTGGAGAAAGTTCCTACGGTATAAACGCCTCTTAAATTGGAAATACTGGAGTATTAATTTAACAGCATGTGGAGTGAGTGCAAGTGTACACCTGAGTACCTGCTCGGTTTGGAGTAAGCTTGACTCGGTCTTCTATCTGCTGCCTGTGAGAGTGTGTGTGTAGCTCCTGGCTCAGGACGTGCTTCTCCATGGCCCTTACCACCTGAACTTCCCTCTCTTTTGCCTTCAGTTTCTGTCGCTCCAGCTCTCTCTCTCTTTCTCGGTCCTCCTCCCTTTCCCTTTCTCGCGCACGCTCTCGCTCCCGTTCTCGCTCTCTCTCTGCCTCGTGAGCTCTCTCCTTCTCTCGTTCCCGCTCTCTCTCGTGCTGGCGAAGCTTGTCCTCCATCTGCAGCCTGTCAGAGATACACACACACACACACACACACACACACACACACACACACACACAAAGGGTGTGAGATGCAACACTCTCCGCAGGAACATAAAGAACACACTCAGAGGGAGGCAACAGGAACACAAGAAGTGTTAATGCTGTTTACTACTGAGCATGAGGAGGAAAAGTTGAACAGATTACAGGCCACATGGGGTGTGTATGTGTGCAGGGGCGTGCATGCATGTATACAAGTGTGTGTTTTTGAAAAGTCACGGCACATATGTGTTACAGAGAGAAAATTGTGACATATACAAACAGAATTGTACCATTGCTATCAAGGCCAATTTATTTCAGCCAATTTTAAGTTATTTATAATAAATTTCCAGAGAAATGCATGACTCAAGACTATATGGATGAACTGACATGGAAAACAGAGCCATTTAAAGCATAATAAATTGGTTGAATATCTGTGTGTGTGTGTACCTCTCAGTCTGCAGGGCTGTCAGAGACTGATGGCTGAGCTCTGCAGGGTAGCGCACCCCTGGCAGGTGGAGGTGAGCAGTGCTGGGATGCATGGAGGGCACGGCTCCCCCCGCTGGCAGCTGGTAGTAGGGCGAGCGCAGGGTAGATAAACAGAGGGACTCATCCATTCTGCCCAGCGGCGGGGGGAAAGAGGGGAACAGAACAGCTCATTAGTGGCTCCTGCTGCTGCATCACTATCTCTGTAGCCTCACTTCATTAACCCCAGCTCTCTGCCTCCCCTTTAAACACACACACACACACACACACACACTCATACTGAGGTCAACATTGAAGGAAATTTCAGCCTCCGCTGAGAAGCGTGCTGAGAGTGTGTGCGATTTGTGTGGCTGAATTTTTAAAATGTGGGGCATTTAAAAAGAATTACATATGAAAACATTTAGCACAAATTATTAATGCCAAAAAATCCTAACAAAAGTGGTTCCTGAGCCTATCCCAGGAACACTAGGCCTGAGCTGGGAATACACCCTCAATGGGACGCCACACGCATTTACACCTAGGGGAAATTTCCCTTCACCAATCCATCTACTGACAGGTTTTTGGACAGTGGGAAGAAATCGGAGAATTGGAAGAAATCCACATGGGATAAAACACTTCCTGAAGATGAATGAATGAGAGTTGCACTGCTAATGTTGATGCTAAAACAAAAAAAACCCTGTTCTGAGCAGCTACACACAAACAGACCAATAGGTAAATGTCATAGGAGCATGCATCTCTCATCATGCATTCAGTTGTGTTCGTGACAATATCTGTGTTCTGTATAGACAAATACAGATTTGATTTTTGAAATAACAACAGCTTAACTCTTAAGCCAGCAGAAGCATAAACTGGAGCTTAAGCATAGGCTACACACACACACACACACACCTGTATGAAGATAGGGCAGGGTAGGCTAGATATCCTGAGCGAAAGTACCCGGGGTCCAGCCCTAACGGGAGTGAAGTTAGTCTCAAGTCCTCAGAACTATAGGGGCGGAACCCACTGCGCAGGTATTCCTCTGGCACCGCCCCCAAAGACACTGCACCAACTGGTACAGCCCCTGACTGCAGAACATGAGGCATCTGACGTGATAAACTGAGAGAGAGAGAGAGAGAGAGAGAGAGAGAATACCTTATCAGACCAAGATATTAATATAATCTTATATGCTAATCATCTGTTATTATGTTAATTTATGCTAATAATATACTGCCATGTTACAGGTGCTACATGAGTGTGGCTCTTACTTAAGGGCTTGTAGACGAGGATCCTGCATTACTGCACTGGGGTTCAGGCCAAAAGGGTAAGGCGGCCCCATGAGGTGAGGGGGAAGAGAGGAGACTGTCTTCTCCTGGGTCGGAGGAGGAGGAGGAGGGTCTGAGGGCAGCCGCTCTCGAGCAGGCCCTCTCAGTGTGGCCTCAGCCTGGGAACACAAAAAATTCATGTTGTTATCTTAAATGTAATTACCATATCTGGTCAAAAGTTCTCACCCAATATACTAGCCATACTTACAGACTTTCCATACTCTTAGATATTATAATGCAGCAACAAAGTAAGGCAGAAGAAAAATGTAGAACATTCAGCATAAGAATGCAAATCAACACGTTTTGCATGAAGTTTTTAGTATGTAAATGTGATTCAAAGCAGCTTTCTAATGACTACAGCACTCCTTTTCTGGCCACACCGCCAAGACAAGTGCAGGAGGAAGGATATGGGTAAGTTTTGTTTAAAACCTAAACCTAGAGACTCAAATATACTTCACGGTCACCACGCGTACGTGCGTGCGCAGCAGCTATGTGGGCAGCATTGTTCACATATTCGCTTGCGTGTCTTATGCACACCTGGAGGATTAAAAGCAGCATCCACTAGATGACAATTCAGATCAAAAATGTCTAGTTTAATCTTTTTTTTAGTTTAGTCTAATCTAGTTTCCAAGTTAAACCGTATGTTAGCCATTTCATACAGCTGACAAGCTCCCTCTTTAAAACTTTCTGCCGTGGGCATGATTGCTGTCACTGGGGTTGTGTCTCAAATCAAAAACTCCAACCTAACTTTTTAAAAAATATTTTCCAATGTAGAAAATCAGAAGGATTTTTGGTACTCAAAAAACAGCCCTTTCAGTATAATTAATAGGTTTTAAAATTCAAACACTTACTGTAAAAGGAAAAGCGCTTGGTGTAAAGTAGTAAATAAAGAGCTAGAATAATATAGAAGTATGCGATCTGAGACACAAGGTTAGTTCGTTTAGTCAGTCGGGGGACACAGTGTTTACATGGACCCATTTTCGTCAATCTGAATGAATTCACGCTTGCAGAAATGTTTATATGTACCCTAAACACTGAAACCTGATTCAAATATGCGTTTATATGCGCATTATATGTATTCCAAGAAATCTTCTGCGCAAGCGTACAGCGTCTGTCGTCATGCCAACCATACGACAGCGGAGAAAGAAAGCCATGGACGTGACATCAAATGACCCAATAGGATTTTTTGTTGCTTTGTTGACATATATAAACATGTCAGTAACAGTTTTTAACCCACATTTTACTCACTGTAATTAATTTGTTCTACTGATCGACTGAATCCTCCAAACTGCATTACCTCACACACGTCTTTGAAGAGGTCGCTATTATGAACTTTACTTCCGTCCAGTCTCTCGACAATCTTTTTGTCTTTCAGTATGTTCAACAAATATTGTCTCCTCCATCGAACAGTTCTTTTCACCGGACGCCATATTAAGACGTAAGACGTAAAACTTGAACATACGCACCATTGCACTGCGCACATGCACAAGGTATTTTTGATATATCTGATTGAGTAAATAATAGGATTCAAGCGTTTACATGGTCAATTTTTTTCCTCTCCATCGGATTAGAAAATGAATAAACCACCCCTTCCAATCTGATCAAAATTTCATTCGGATCGAGTTCAATCAGATCGATAAAGCTATTTACATGAAGGCTTTTCGGTCCGATTGAGCCGTCAATCGGATTGCTTGTGTAGCCAGTGTTGAATGGTGCTATACTGCCTCCACTATTTACACTGGTATTGCACCACACAGACACGGAGTTAATTTCTGAGGACGTGCCAAATGACCGCCATCAACACGTGGTGGCCATCTTGTGTATGCGCAGTTAACAACAAGCATAAATCAGCCTTAAGTGTATGTGTGATTTTTAGCATGTTAATGGTGACTAGGTTATAAATACAATTTCAAAAACATGTAGGTTTTGTTTGAACCTAACCCTAAATGTGTGTGTGGCCAGAATCACAGCTGGGTTTTTTTTTTTTTTTTTTAAAGGAATCCTTTATTGCTGGCAGCAAAGCCAACAGTGCAGCTCCTTTCCTCCACCTCCTCCGGGCAGCAGCACAGAAGCTCTTTGTGTGTGGAGAAAGGCTAGTTTGATCGGGGGAAGTGGGCATTGTCTGAGCTGCTCCCCCAGTGACTGCACGGCCAAACAGGCTCACAGAAGCACCGAGAGATCAAGCCTGAACAAACAAACCCATCAAACCCATTAACACACACACACACACACACACACACACACACACACACACACACACACACACACACAAGCCTGGAGAGCAGTAAACCCACAGCTTGCCACATTCCCCATTATATTGCCCCTTCTAAAACCCTGTGACCTCACTGCACCCTGACTGAACCCTATTTAACCCAAGGCAACTGGACTACGCACAAGCATTCCCTGTGCTACAAGCAGTGTAGCTATTATCCATTTCCCAGTGTGGTGGTGGTAAACTCGTATCTTTTTACCTCAAGTAGCTTGTAAGCTATTGAATCATTCATTCTTTACTGTTCTGATAAACTCAAGTTCATTTGTTCTCAAAGCACTTCTAACAGCCTAAACCAGGCTTTTTGCTAACATCACCACGCAAGCGATCAACAGACTGTTCGACAGCAGACAGAAAGGAAGACTGTGGAAAACACGGAATTGTTATGTTTTATCTCTATATCCAACTCGGTCTTTACAAAAACACATCATATCTTCACAGACCTTTTATAGTATGGAGACAGACATCCATCAGAGGTGACAGTCAGCGATCAAACAAGACAGGAGAAGAAAAGGAAAGGAAGAGGTACAGAGGAGGAAAGAAATCCTGAGGGATATCGTGTGTGTGGCACAGATACTTCTCATGCACACTGGGTGAATTTGTGTAATGGCTGACACAGGAGCAGAGATGATCGCTGATGGTGCTGTGACCTTTCCGTGACCTCGAACGTACACATGATATACAGATATACCGAGAGGAAAGACTTGTCCCTATTCACAAGTCACATGATTTCACATGACTTTTCAACACATCACTGTGAGATATTTTCAGATATCTTTGTTAGCGATAAGGAGCTGAGTCTCACCTGTCTGCCTTCACTCCTCCACATGCCATTGACTGTTTTTGTAGGAGCGATGGTGACCACGGGTGGCGTACTCGACACACTGTGGACGGCAGAAGGAGCCCCAAGACCCGGCCCCGACACTAGTGGACCCCGCTTGGGCGTGCCCACCGGAGAGCTGTGATTGGTGGCTGGAGAGGAAACAGGAGATGATTCACCGCTGACAGAGGTAGGGCCTGTGGGTAAAAAGAAATAGTTTGATGTTAGTTCATGACCAGAGGACAATGCTGTGTGACTCAACTCCATCACTGTTTTTCATTCAGAGAAAAGTCAAACAACATGTTAAACCTGTGTGGGATATTATCATGTCTTACAGCCGGCTAAAGTTCTTCAGTACTCGCTTTACAAGTCCTGTCACAAACCGAAATCCTCTCAGCACTTAGTGAGAAGCTATGCAGATGACAAACCTTCCAGCAATCCAGGAAAAAGAAACAAAAAAAACATGCATTGAAAATGTAGAGATAAAAAACGAGAGGAGTGGTGAGGTAGGAGAGATGTGTGTGTGTGTGTGTGTGTGTGTGTGTGTGTGTGTGTGTGTGTGTGTGTGTGTGTGTGTGTGTGTGTGTGTGTGTGTGTGCGCGCGTGCGCGCGTGTGTGCGCGCGTGTGCATGCCAGAAAGCACAAGCAGGCTGTCAGATAAGTGTACGTGCATCATCACTTTCTGACTGCCAACCTCCTCGCTAACAAAGCCCTCTTCTCAATGACAGATCAGATGCCAGTTTACAAAGCTACAGAAACAAACAGTGATTAAAATCTCCCTGCAGTAAACGTGCATCCACACACACACACACACACACATTTGTGCCAAGCTGAATTTATTTAACTATTGGTGATTTTGCTGTGCATTGTTCTGAATGTCTGAACACACACACACACACGCACAGTCATATATACAATCATATATACACAAGCTTTGCTCACGTTCTCCCACCGATCTGCTTCATTTTACTTATATAAAAGAGAACCCATAGCAGTGCAATGTTTGCTTGTGTGTGTGTGTGTGTGTGTGTGTGTGTGTGTGTGTGTGTGTGTGTGAGAGAGAGAGAGAGACGAATTACCTCAGGGACACAAACACACATATACACAAACACAAAATGTACCCCTGTTCACAGCACCTGTCTGAGCCACCCAACAAAAGGAGCAAAGTAGGTCAACCCCTCTCTGGGCGCCTGGGTTTGCACAGAGGTGACAAGTGTGTGTGTGTGTGTGTGTGTAAGCATAAGCATCTGTCCTAAATTGTGAGCCCCTGTTAAGTGTGAGTGTGTGTGTGTGTGTGTGTGTGTGTGTGTGTGTGTGTGTGTGCGCGCATTACTCTAAGCCAATGCTCATCGCTTTAAAGTGGGCTACTCCCTGAAGAGGTCAGAGAAAATCTGCTTTTCTGTGGCCTTTGATTAAGCCAAAGCTGTAGTCCAAGCAGCCACTGATCTATACCCACACACACACACACACACACACACACAAATATGCATAAGTCAACAAAGGAGAATAACTCTAGTCAGCGGCAGTTTTCCCAAATGAGCTTAGCCATGCAGAGGCACTGCTGAAAAAATAATAAACTACTGAGAGACACAGATAGAGAAAGAAAAATAAAGAGAGAGGGGGGGAGAGAGAGGGGGGGTGGTGGTGAGGCAAGTCCACAGACCAAGAGACAGGCATTATATAGCTCAGTAATCACTAGAGGGCCAACAGCAATTAGTCAAGAAATCCTATTGAGTCAGCTACACAGCTTCTACTTCATCACACGGCGAAAATAAGCAGGACCAGTCAATACATACCTGCAATTTTTTGCTCCCCCATCTCTATTTAATCAAAGCCAAATAGGAAAAGCTAACACATCAATGGTTAAAGCTAAAATTAGTGATGTACAAAAACGTTCTTCAATCAAAAATGACTATGCTTGGATCTGTTGTAATGACCAGAAGGTCACCAGGTCTGCCAGAGAGCCACTGCTCGACCCTGGAACAGCCATTACACATATACTACTAAACATAACTGCTATACACCGGGGCTACTGTCCCCCCCTAACTATCGCAGACTGACGATCACGCAAGGATTTCATATTAAAGAGGGTGTGGCCAGACATACTCAATATGTGTCAAAAAACATTAGGCAATTACACCACAAAAAATCCCAGAAACTGGTTACAAGTCAACTGTAGCTGCTAGTCACTAGCATTAACTTTTGGTTGCTTTTTTTTTTTAAACAACTCCTAATTACCGGTCTGTAAGGTCAGTAATGCTTGCAAAACTGAAGTCGGGACTGTAAATAAATCCAAGGAATTATTAGCTGTAATCAAGCTCATTATAAAATGTAAAGAAAATGACAGAAACTACACATACATGTGCTTTGTTTTCAAAGCACTGGAAATACTTACTACATTTTTGGATAGTGAAGTCGTACTGACAAACACCACACCACTTCATTTTCTAAATTTAAACCCTGTTCATGGTTTGCAAGCGAAGACATTCACAGCTTTATCTGTCTGGCAAGCATGGACAAGGGAAGGCAAGATGCATCGGAGGAAGATGTTTTGCTCTCAGAGAGCAGGCTATTACGGTTCGTATAGGATACAAAAGAGGACAAAAGAAAACGTAATACGAGACACCACAGTTTCCTACAAACATTTAAATCAGCTTAAAAGCTGTCGCAATATTTGGACTCTATCGGCTAATAAATCAGAAATCCTCTCAAGCCTACTATTCACTGCATCTAATGTCTACATGCGATAAAAACAGACAAACTTTGACACATTACATGATTCAAATCTCACTTATAGTGGCAGTGTAAAGCGGTTTACAGTTTTACTGTCAGTTCGTGTTTGAAATACACGACACGCATTCAAAACTACAGCTATTACAATCGAACAATAAAGACCCGAGAGGACGTCTTACCAAAACTGTAGCTTTCCCTCTGAAGCAATACAACATGTCATTCTGGTAACACTAGGTTTTGTGGCATCCAGTCATGACCAAAGTGAAACTAAACTACACATAACTAGAAATTCTTCCCACACAGAAAAGCAGCCCCACCTCTGAAAGGGAAAATTATACGGATGTGAAACTTATTTAACAAATACAAAGACAATTTGTGCAGAAACAATTATTGATGCCCCACCACTTGCCATAAGACAACGATCATAAATAAGTTTTCCTTTTAGTTTTCCGTTTCTCAATACAAGAAAACATGTATTATTAATAAATAAATAAATAAATAAATAAATAAATAAATAAATAAATAAAATAAAAATAAAAGTCTTGTCTGTGGTAATGGTACACAGGGCTGAATGATATGATACGATTCAATATCGATATCATGATAATTGTGTCACGAAATGCTTTTCTGAGATATCATGGATACCATAAAATATGAAGTAATTAATGAAGTAAGTAAGTACAAACTGACTGGAAGC
Source organism: Ictalurus punctatus (assembly GCF_001660625.3). Classification (NCBI taxonomy): domain Eukaryota; kingdom Metazoa; phylum Chordata; class Actinopteri; order Siluriformes; family Ictaluridae; genus Ictalurus; species Ictalurus punctatus. Next base: position 14,318,889 of record NC_030429.2, read on the forward strand.
AGCTGGTGTGATGTTAAAGTTGGTGCTAAATCTTTTAAACTTTTCTCTTTTTCAGTTTTAAAGGAGTCATATGATGATTTTAAAAGTTCACTATTCTGTTTATTAGGTGTAATAGAATAGGTTAACATGCTTTAATGTTCAAAAATCACATTATTTTTCACATCCTGTACATTATCGCAGTACCTCTATTCCCAGGCCGCCTGAAACGCTCCGATTGAGTTCCGGTTTCTCCAAAGCCCCTCCTGCTCCGATTGGCCAGCTGACCCACTGCATTGTGATTGGATAAAAACCTCAAGTGTGTGTCGGAAATGTAAAGCCCCTTATCATTATGTTGATATTTCAAATTGTGACGTAGATGTTTGCGGAAGTAATATCTGGACTTGGATCGAGGTGTTTTAGGCAGGTCTGGAGCAGTGTTCTCTGGTAGACAGAATAAATCCCTTTGTGGGAGATTATGAGCTTTGTAACTTTGCAGATATACATGCACAAGCAGATACAATGGAAAACATTAAAGGAAAAGGAAAACATTAAAAAGCATCATCATGACCCCTTTAAATATTTGTAGTGTATTTTTGTTTAGAAATAAAAAATATATATATTTTTTAAATATACAAAATAAAAATACATTTATTATAGATTTGTTTATTAATAATAAACAAATATTTTTATAACAGCTTTTCAAATGGGACAATATTGTACTGCATGGAGTGAGAAAGCCGATACATACTGTTTCATACAAATGCCTTTGAGAATCATATGATATTTTTGTAATATCGCCCACCCCAATCGTATATACACAAACACACACACCACAGACACACCACAGACACAGGGGATAGAAAAAAGATTTTAAAATGTTTAACTGTCATCTGCTAATCTCTATGCTTGGGCTGTCTCAATTGTAAATCACCTAAAGGTGATTTACGTGAAATCACCTTTATGATTTTATGATTAAAATCATAAACATGCCAAATGAAATAAAGAAATGAAATAAACAGATATTCGATGTAAAACAGAAAAAAAAGAGAAAGCAGCCAGGCAGACCACTAACAGGCAGATAAGAGGAGATTCTGTCTTGAGAAGATTCATTAGCTGCCTCTTGAAAGATTGAGGTTTCTTTATTAATAAGCTCAATAAACTACAGTCACTCAGTGATGGGGAGCTAGTGCCATAATCACCTCTTAACAGCCAACAGAATTCTCCCAGAAGTTTTATTCTCTCTCAAGCTTTTAATGAAGTGATTCCTCAAATGACCTACTCAGTTCATCCCTCTCCCTCCAGCAGCCCCATCCTGACCCTGGCCTTTAATCTGCAGCTTGTGTCTGAAGGGTTTTAAAAAAAATTACATTTATTCATTTACAGCAGAGTGGTAGTTTGATGACTCTAGGCAAATTCCACCCGAGCTCAACAGTGTGTCAATCTATCATTAGAAAACAAAGAGAGTGTGTGTGTGTGTGTGTGTGTGTGTGTGTGTGTGTGTGTGTGTGTGTGTGTGTGTGTGTCTCTTGTCTTTGGCTTTGGGTAGAACACAATCACACAGACAGATGGGGACCTCAACAAAGTGCCAGCAAAACCCGTCAAATCCGCATGCAAATATTATTCAAATCTATTCCGTGTGATCTGACCACAGCAACAGACCTTGGAGTGCAGTGTAAAAGAGAGTGAGAGTGTGTGTGTGTGTGTGTGTGTGTGTGTGTATCCTGGACTGATTGTAACAACTGAGCTTTTTTCTGTGTAGTCACATTTAATTCTGTATATTACAAACTTACATTTGCTGAATATCTGATTTCCTCCTATGTGCAAAAATAATAATAGAATAATATTACTATAATGGCTGCACAGTGACTGATATTTAATTCATTATTTATTTTTGATATCGCTAACAAGAAAACCCTAGCAGGCAGAAATGTTTGGATTTGCAAGCAACCAGCTGAGTGTACATATTCAGTCAGCAGTTTGCTTCCTGTCCACATTATACTGCACACACTAATAAACAGTCTACAATCGTGTGGGTGAGTTTTATATATTATATATATATTGCATATCTCGGCCTTTACGCTTTTATTACTGACATGAAGGCAAAATATCTAACTACTATGTACAAACAGGAATACAAAATACTTAAAATATAAAAAAAGAAAATTAAGGATTACCTACAGACTGAAAGAAAATATTACATGCAAACATACGGGACAATTTTATTAATGAATGACTCATTTTTACAAAAGCAAAAAGGGCATCCAATATTTTAGCACACCATAATGTCAAAAATCATAAGTGCTATGGCCAAACTATAGATGCTGGCAAATCTAAAGATTTGGTCAAAAATACCTACACGACCACAATGAGGATATACATCTGCCTGAATCGCACAGGAGTGATAAACCTCTCAGAGGTCAGTGTAGGGGTGGCAATAGGGATGGCAATTTAATAGACCCAGGTCTTTAGATAGATAGATAGATAAATAAATAAATAAATAGTACCAAAAAGGCAGCAGCAAGGTGCACAGATCAGATCTCTCTGCACACAGACAAGACACGTGATATCTACTGAGCTTAAGGCTTTACGAGGCTCAGCTTAAATGTGGAATTGCACTGATAGTTTCAGAGAGACTAAAGTGCTGGAGAAGAAACAAGCACAAACATTCAAATAGCCCTCAACGGGCACTGCTCAGCTGCCACACAACACGAGCTGAGCAGAATGAATAGGAAAAAAAAGGGGAAGATGAGAGGCAGAGGGATGCATGATGGATAGATGAGAAAGGGATGTAAAAAAATGTTATAATGGTGTAAACGTCTGTAGATTTGTTGATGTATAAAGGTGCAAGTTAGAGTCAGGCCATGTGTACGGAGTGATGAAGAAAGGGGTGGAGAAAAGAACAAATACAAAAGAGGACAGTCGAGAGGACACACCCACCCCTGGGTTCCTCCGCCTGCTTGGCCAGTTTGCGGAGAGCAGCGGCAAATCCAGAGTGAGCGGACTGGGAAGCGGTGTTCCCATTGGCCAGAACCGTGCCGCTGATGGGGGAGGGGGTGAGAGGGCTGACGGTAGCCGTGGTGCGTGTTGCCGTGGAGATCATTCCTAACGATGGCGACTTTGGCTCATGGCTCATGCCTGAAGAAGAGAGAAGAGAGAGGGGGAGGGGTCAGAGAGAGATGGAGAGAGAGAGAGAGAGGGAGAGAGATTTAAATGTGATCATTTACATTCGAATTTGCATTCCAGTCACCATAAGCAAAAAAGCTTAACTAATCCTAAAATTTAAATGCATGTGTACCAAAGACAAGCGACACTGTCACACAGGGCCATGACCTCTTAACCTGTTTGCTTTCTCAATAACACACGACAAATTAAAGGAAAAACTGTGCTGTGTGGACGTTTTCCTGACCTGGAGTGGGTCACTGTAAATTGACGGAAAGTTCGGACTGATCACGCTTATCCTATGATGAAAGCCTTCCATCCTGAAGGCTGTGGTCTCTTCCAGGATGATGGGATGCCCATATGCACAGAGCACAAGGCCTCACTGAATGGTTTGATGAGTATGCAAATAATGTCAGTCATATGCTATGGCCTCTGCAGTCACCAGATCTCAATGCAATTTAACACATATGGGAAAGACATGTTAAACATTGCTCCCCATCATCATCATCATCATCATCATCAAAACACCAACTCAGGGAATATATTTTGGAGGAATGGTGTTAATCACTCCAGTACAGTTCGCAAGACTTGTAGAATCAATGCTAGCAGCACTGTAGCTGTTCTGATGGTGTTATGTTGGTTGTTCCTTTCATATCTTGCATGTACGTATCTTTACACAAGCTTTTCCCTCCACTACAAAACATCATAGTCATATTTATATTAGATTGTCTTTTGTTCTGTGATAAGAGCATTTCTGAGGAGAATGCTTAACACGACATCTCTCTGTCCTACAGCTAAGTTAACGCAGAGATAATAGACCACACTTTACCAGAAATAATCAGTCAGGAAGTGGATTAAACTACACCTCCTGAGGAAATCAATACCATACTACAGCAGCATCAATAAACCTACAGGGAATGCTTCATGAATATGGGAAGTGCATAGTGTCTCACAACATGCCCATGACAATATAATGGATGAGTGTGTGAACCTTATTTACATGTATTTATTCGGTAGGTACTTTTATCAGAAGTGACGTATAACTGAGGAAGTGTACGATCCAAATATTGAGCAGGTTATAGAGCTGACCGTGACAAAAATGACGCTAAACTGTCTACTAACTAAAAAGTGTCTACTATGTATATTTTATTTACTATTTACATATTTTTTTTAGATCAATCAATTTTCAGAGTTTTTAGCTTCTTAAGGATTTCAGTCTTGAATGAGTTTTCATAGAGAAACCTTCCATCATATGGTTCTACACAGAACCGGGTTCCCAACTCTGGTTCTGGAGTACCCCTGCACATATCTGTGTTTTCCCCTATCCCAACACACCTGAAGTGGGGGTATTAGAGTAGTGAAAATACTAAAATATGCAGGATAGCGGGTGCCCCAGGTCCTGGGTGGGAACATGTGCTTTATGGGTTCCTCTAGTTCAGGGTTGTCCAATCTTATCCGGACATAGCCGGTGTGGGTGCAGGTTTTCATTCCAATCAAGCAGAAGCCAAACCCGACTCTATTGAAAGCCAAGATGAACTGATTAAACAGGTGGAATCAGGTGTGGCTCCTGCTTGATTGGAATGAAAACATGCACCCACACCGGCCCTTTGCGGACAAGATTGGCATCCCTGCTTTAAATGGCATCTAGGGGCCTTAGATTTCTAAGACTGTTTGTTAGTACTTATATAACACTGACTGAATCCATAACTAATACCTGATTAGACATTAAAATATATTTACCCTTCTTTTCCATATATATGTCAGTTCATTTTTATACACAGCAAATCCAAAATCTCATTAAATACTTAATTTATTGTTCTTAATATGTTCTTTAAATGTGGCACTGCTATTTTCCAGGCACTCACAGCATAAATCAATTTGATGTATTGTGTACGAGTTTGCCATATCTTCCACCCCATGCCAATAGTACTGACATTCATCATAAGCTCTACGACAGTCAACTCTGCTCCCGCCTGCTCTCATGTTGAACTGCAGGGAGCAATTATTAATGACACTAGCCACATTAGGGGCTCTAGTTAGCATAAGTATGTCCCCTGACTCCCCTAAAGAGAAAGTTCATTCCAGCTAGACTCTCCATCACGCATGTAAACACAGCACACACATGGATGTGCTGAAGCTCTGCTCAGATTCACTACACACAGAGGTCATGCAGGTGGAAATGTAACATGTAAAATGAATAGTACTTATTCAAACACATGACGAGCAACAAGTTCCTTATAGAAAGATACATCCACATATGCACACACAGAATGCTTAGTATTCAAGTGTGCTATTTATCTAATCCAAAAAGTATCCAGACTTACCTAATGGTTTACGCCAGTACCTCCAGTCTCCTGGTCATCCGCATATAACACCCAGATCACTGCCCTGTATATTCTGTATTCTATTATTAAAAACAAACCACCACACTCAAGGCTGCTTACTTGAAATTCTCTCATATCCCAGCAGCACAGCACCTCACACTCGTTTACTCCCTGCAGCCAAACGTACACACACTCCTTCTGTCTTTCTCTGTCTCTCAATCTAACAGCTGCTGTGAAGTCACATGGCCTGCCCTCTACTTCACTCCCCCCCCACAGTCTAGTAACTGCTTGTACAGTGACAAGCCACACCCTCCCGTCTCCTCTTAGTTATCATGTGCCACACCTTTATGTGGCACTCGTCCTTATTACCACAGACAACGGCATCCTCTATCATTCCGCTCTATTATTACAGGCCACACACTTCTCACTGCCTCTACCATATTACCCTGGACCACACCCTCCTCTCTGTAACATCTCCTCCCCATCTCCATCCCAGGTCTTCCTTCCTGATCACTCCCCCTGCTACTTTAGACCACACCCTCCTCTTGAACACTAACCACTCCTCTTGTGTTTTGGGTCACTCCCTCTTTTCTGGCCCCTCCCCATGCACTGTGAGCACCTTTGCAGGAGTTCTATAATGAAAGATCACACCCAGAAGCCTCAAACAAGTTTCACTATACACAAGAAGAGAAAGAGGGAGAGAGAAACAAGCAGAAGAGTTGTGCAGAGTTGTTGTAGATGAATGATGTAAGCGATGAGCAACAGAAGGGGAAAAAAGCATTTTCAACCTTGCAATTATGCCACATCACATTTAGACAAGCTATTGCCTACACTAATCACCTTCTTTTTATTGCCTTTATTTATAAATATGAAGTCATACGGCCTTCCTACGAGTGTGTGCTCAGTCTGCTGTCTGACAGATTAGTCACCTTAGATTATAGACATGCAGAAAGAAGAACAGTATCTCATTCCAGGAGCTATAGAATCTGTTTCAGGACTTTAGGTACATGGATGTGTGTGTGAGTGCTTACAAAGACACGAACAGAGTTAAGCCGGATTTACACTATACAATTTTCAGCCCAATTTTGCACATCGTAAAATAATTTGTTCATTGTGACTTGAGATTGGTGGTCTTAAAACGCATAATGTGACATGCTCACCGATTTAGTGTCATTGCAGCCAAAGACAACAGCCGATAAAGTTCTGGCAGAAAGTTTGAATTCAAATCTCAGAGTGTGACTGCTGCTCCAACGCTCATCCAAAGCACATCAACAGGAGAATGGCATAGAATGATGCGAAACTCACAGGACAGCTACATACACAATAGTTGCACTGGTGAAATGTAAACAAAACATGCTAAAAGACAGAAAAAAAAGCATCCTTTTTAACCTCAGGCTCACCTTGAAGAATGTTTCCGTTTATCCAACCCCGTTTTCTGCATGAGCCTGGATCGCCATGATCGATTACATATAGAAAACATATAGAGTCATTTTCCTTAATTGCAGGTCTATCTTTGTAGGGATTCCATTGTATAATCTGACATGAACATGTTATCACAGAATCTGTTATAGAATTCAGCCAAGATTTTATCATCATTTCAAACAGTGTGACGGGTATTAATCTTAAAAGGTCACTGTAAATACACCGTTTAAAACTGGCTTAAGAAAGAGAAGAAGAAAGAGGAAATGAGCGCACGTGGGGAAAAAAACCCAATGAAACATCCCAGGTTTAAGAGATAGTTAGGAATGTTCAATAAACACCTCGTTCTGTCTTTCATACACCCACACTCATACTGAGGTGATGATGATGAGTGTTGGTGTCACGCACAACTTTAATCTCTAATCTAGAAGCACTGCTGTCTGTGACCCGTTTAGATGCTATCTCTATGCTATGAACACAGGCAGAGCACTACCAGGTAACATAATCACACACAAAAACAAACCGCAGAGATATAAAGATAATTCTGTTCATACAGTGATGCTTTAAAGTTTCTGAACCCTTTAGAATTTTCTATATTTCTGCATAAATATAACCTAAAACATAAGATTTTCACACAAGTCTTAAAAGTAGATCAAGAAAACCCAATTAAAACAAAAATATTATACTTGGTCATTAAGTTATTGCAGAAATGATTGAATATTACATATCTGTAGGTAGCAAAAGTATGTGAACCTTTGCTTTCAGTATCCGGTGTGTGTCCCTTGTGTAGCAAAAACTGCAACTTAACTTTTCCAGTAGCTGTTTATCAGTCCTGCACATCGGCTTGGAGAAACTGTAGCCTGTTCCTCAGTACAGAACAGCTTCAACTCTGGGATGTTGGTGGGTTTCTCACCTGAACTGCTTGCTTCAGGACTTTCCACAACATTTCTATTGGATTAAGGTCAGGACTTTGATTTGACCATTCCAAAACATGACCTTTGTTCTTCTTTAACCATTCTTTGGTAGAACAACTAGTGTACTTAGGTTCATTGTCTTGCTGCATGAACAACTTTCTCTTTAGAGTCAGTTCATGGACAGATATCCTGACATTTTCCGGTGGAATTCGCTGGTATGGACTTTCTCCTTGCAACCCTGAAATGCACACCATTGTTGTTCTCCTGATGGTTGACTCATGGACATTAACATTAGCTAATATGAGAGAGAACTTTTGTCGTTAGAAGTTACCCTGGCTCCTTTGTTAGTTAAAAGTTAGTTAGAAGTTACCCTGGCTCCTGGCGGACTATTACACATCTTGATCTTGGAGTGATCTTTGTTGGTCTCCACTCCTGGGGAGGGTAACAATGGTCTTGAATTTCCTCCATTTGTACACAATCTGTCTGACAGTGGATTGGTGGAATAAAACTATTTAGAGATGGTTTTGTAATCTTTTCCAGCCTGATGAGCATCAACTCTTTTTCTGAAGTCCTCAAAAATCTCCTCTGTTCATGCCATGATACACTTCCACAAACATGTGTTGTGAAGATCAGACTTTGATAAGATCCCTGTGCTTTAAATACAACAGGGTGCTCACCAACACCTACATCAACCCATTGACTGAAAACACCTGACTCTAATTTCACCTTCAAATTAAACTGATCATCCTAGAGGTTCACATACTTTTGCCACTCACATATGTAATTTTGGATAATTTTCCTCAATAAATAAGTGACCAAGTATAATATTTTTGTCTCATTTGTTTAATTGGGATCTCTTGGTCTACTTTTAGGACTTCTGTGAAAATCTGATGATGTTTTGAGTCATATTAAAGCAGATCTATATAAAAAATTTTAAAGGGTTCGCAAACGTTCAAGCACCACTGTATATAGTATTGTCTGTGTATTTTTGCACAATGGTTTTGGAATGAAATATCGACTCTTATCTAGTAACACTCACATGCTACACTTTAACGGTCAGGTAACATACCAATCTGTGAGCTTATTTCTGAGATATTTTCATCTATTAATGACTGATTTTTATACAAAATCCTCTGTGTCAGGAAACCATTCCTGCATTTTTCTGAGAACTAAAGTTTTTAGTTTTTGTTGTTTTTTTTTAAACTGTTGACTTTCTGCAGGCTTTATATGCACTTTTAAGGAACTGTTGTTTGAGGTTCACAAACGTTAAGGGCATGCTAGTATATTATTATCTTCTCCTTAACACTTCCTCAATAGTTATCCCAATCTGTCCATCCCAAACTTTTCTTCATGATGGAAATTTAAAAATGTAAAACTTAAAATGGAGTTGTAGAAAAATAGCTGTAGTTCCTATAAGGCAGACGTACATACAAGATAAAAACAATTCTGCTTGAAAAGTATTCAGATTTTCATAATACTTATATAATTAATATAAAAAGATCCCATGTTCTAGTTTTAGTTGCTTAGTCATGATTGTTAATCTTTTTGGGCTAAACTACTATTGAGCCACTTGATGGTCCAAATAAAGGGTCTAAATAAACATATTGTGTATTCACGATTTTTAATGTAGGAATTACATGTAATGTTATTTAGTTTTGATGTAAAATGTTAAGTATTTCCAACAGGCATTCTCAAAATCATGTGTTTTTTTTATTTCTCACTACATAGGTTTAACAATGCCATTATGTTACACTCTATGTAATGAGCATATACAATATAAGAAGTCAGATTGCTCAATTATAAGCAGAAATCTAGCTAAATATCATTAATCTATTCCTTCCTTCTTCTTCGGGATATGCTTCATCCTGGTCAGGGTTGCAGTGGATCCAGGGACACCAGTCCATCCCAGGGCACCATGCACACACACATTCTCTCACACTGAACTAGGGGCAATTTAGCATAGCCAATCCACTTCCCAGCACGTTTTACAGAAATTGGGAGGAAACTGGAGAACCCAGAGGATACCCACAATGACACAGGGAGAATATGGATCAAACCAGGCACCATGGAGCTATGGAGCAGCAACACTCTGTGCCTGGATTTGAATATCAGCAGCAAAGCATTTATGATATAAATTATGGCATTACTTTCTCATGATCATCCTTGATTAGTTTGCTCGGTTCATTACATAACGTGTATGCATTCAAATGCTAATCTTTTAAGTACTTGACATTCAAATGCAATTCTGAAAGGACTCTGGCAGCAATCCATATACACATTTTATTTTGTAACCTCATTATGACTGCTTTAAGCTTAGTGAAATGGAATACAGTTTCAAAACAAAAAAGTCGCTGACTAATTTTTTGCAGTATTAAGTGACTTCATTTACCTGCCTCTTTGGTAGATAACATAACGGTGCTGCACATCATAGAAAAAGGTAAGAAGGTGGAAAAAGGACATGCTTTAATGAAAAGGAGTGGCAATATGTTGGCAAGTGAAAATGCTGACTGGCTACTAAATTTGGTTATATAGTAGCAACAGTGAGTGGCTCAGTAGTTTCTTCCTAGAGTCCCGTAGTTTCCTCTGACTCCCAAAGACCTGTTCATTAGAGAGCACAGGTCATGCAAATCCACCCTGCCCTACCCGACATGCCCAACTTATGGAAATTTAACAGCAGAGCAACGGGGGGAAAATGGGATGATGGATGGTATGTCAGGTTGTTTTGTAGAGTGTACCGCCAGACACACACACAGAAACATGCTTGCAGGAACACACAGGCACACACATCCCTAATGGCTCAACGACAGCAGTGATGCGTGGGTGACCACAGGGACCTGAGGTGCCCTTGGTGTTCATTAAGACCAGAGAATGCCTCAAACACACCTGCCCTCAGCTCATTAACCTCAGTGTGAGTGTGTGTGTGTGTGTGTGTACCTACTGTATGTGTGACACTAAATAACAGCTGGAGAAGAAAAAAACACAGTGTGGGTGAGAATGAGAACTGAACATGAGAGGGGAGAGATATTATGTCTATCAAAGAACATGTGAGTAGGAGAGAGAATACAAATAAATGTATAAATGTATATTCTGAATACTGTATATTCTAAAAACCGATACTTAGAAACATACCATGCTGACAGGTTTTGAGCTTTACAGTGACCTGATGTAGGTTTACAGTAGCACAAGCCTGAGAGAAGAAAGGAATTAAGCTAAAGCAGATGAATAGAGAAAGCCTTCAATCTGAAGCTCCTTTCCTACACGACTACTGTAAATCTCCATTCTGCTGCTCATGTCCACGAGCTTAAACGTATACAAAAGCATACTGTATATACAAAGACCAATGAAAACAGCATTGAGTAGGTCAGTAGCTTACATGGTGAGGTTCAGGAACTCATAACCTCCCTGCCTATATTGTTTTCTTTTTAAAGAAGCCACTATTGAACAACAATTCAAGGAGTTTTTTATGCTTTGCAGGAAAACTACTTGAATCTGCGAAGTCGCAACTGCACGAAATTGCTTTGCATGGTCTTTCACAGTGATCTTTGTGAGTAAATGAGAAGTTTTAGCTGTATTCACGTGAATCAAAGACCGCTTTGGCTGAATGCGTGTTGTGATGATGTCACAGGGCACTTTGTGATGACGTCACACACGTTTTGGCCTAAATCTGCAGAAACTCTGCGTTCATTTTGAAAAATTATTTCAAGCTCCATCGAATAGTGCAGCGCTTCCTTGATTTTTGCGTTCATTTCTACGATCGCAAAACCGCTACGTCCTGAACGGACTAAGAATATGGTAGATGATGATGATGATTTATACCGATTACACAAAATAGGAGAAAACGGATGCACGTTTGGTGTGGAAATGTTACTTCAAATGGACATGTTTCTTTCTGTATGACAGATGTGAGACAGACAACTAAAACGCTTCGGAAAAGCTTCGTCTTTAAATGCACGCATCTCCTCTGAGAAATGAAGTTTCTAAAGTATGCACATAACAAGCGCAGACATGTTCGGTAACAATAACTACAGCTGTTATTATTCTGTTGAAAAATAAATAACTGTAATTATTATTAGTGACATGGCAATCCTCGTATTTAATTAAAAGCCAAGGTCTTACTACACAGCCTCTGTGCACGCTGAGGGAACTGTAATGATTTTTCAGCCATGTGAGCGCACTGTGAGAACATTTCAGTGATTTAAAATCATTGACTGAGCACACTACCGCTAAACTAAACGCCTGAATTATGGCCTTTTGTGATCAACTAATTGCCAAGGCCAACGCTTTGATTTTGCTTAGTATGTGATTAGATGTAAAGCCCTACAAATGAGATGTGCATCAACAAACAGGGCAGCGATTAGGCTTTGTAGAGGAGAGAAACAGAAAGCAATACATTAAGCAAGGAGTGAAGCATGAGAGCTAGATGAAAGAGAGATGAGTATAGAGAACAGTATGAGTATAGGTTAGTAGAGCTAACCTCACCCCTCTCCACTGGAAGTGTACAGAGAGTGTGAGTGAACGCATCCCTTTAATCAAACCTACTCTTTCTTCTCGGCCTTTGTCTCCTCCTGTCCTCCACTCATCATCCCTCGCTTCGCTTTTGTGAAAGCAAAGGCTTCTAATGACTGATGTGCTGAAAGATTAGACGACACGGATGTGCCCTGTTTGTGTTCAACAGGCTTTCCTCTTTACTGTAATTATTACACGGTGATGTACGGCTGCAGAATAGTGTTAAATAGCTGTTGTTTTTTGTTGCACTACTTTATTAGAAAGTGCAGGGCTGAGTCATTTGCTCAGTGCATGTGTGTGTCCTAGACCTGCTCTGTGTGTGCTTCCGTTAGGGAAATGTGTGGCTCTGGGCAGCTGTTGCACCACTGTAGCGACTCCCAAAGGCCTCTGGGAAAGGCGCAGTGTCGGGAACCACACCACAACTACAGACTCCCACATGGCCACCAGTCTACTCCAGGTCTCCTCCTGCTGCTGTTCTGGGAGTGAGGGAGCAACACACAGCCCCGGTCCCCTCTCTCTCTCTCTCTCTCTCTCTCTCTCTCTCTCACACACACACACACACACACACACACACACACACACACACACACACACACCCTATCTGAACGTAATACAGTGCACACTTCCTTCATGTGCTTATCACCTCAGTGCCATCTGGAACATGCATCAAGAACAGTGGCCTGTCGCTTCTCTCTGTCACACACACTCACACGCTGTTTTTTTCTTCAATGAAGAGATTAAGAATGTTCTTTACTAATAAAAAGCAACTAATGGCACTGATGTCATTGAAAACTAACAGCTGATAATGTGATGCATGACAGAAGTCTTCATTTCCAGCAGAAGAGCACAACCAACGGCCACATGAAAAGAACGGATCTCAGACTATACAGCGTCGTTATCTATACTTATGTGATTAGCCTGTTATTTATCTTCTTTCACCTTCTGCTCTAGAACTCTAATACATGGCTACTGTGTGTCTATCATGAGGAACTCTAACTCCTACTGTGTGTCTATCAAGAGGAACTCTAACTCCTACTGTGTGTCTATCATGAGGAACTCTAACTACTACTGTGTGTCTATCAAGAGGAACTCTAACTCCTACTGTGTGTCTATCAAGAGGAACTCTAACTTCTACTGTCTGTCTATTAGGGATGTCACGATACCAAAAATCTAGTAGTCGGTACCTATACCACCAAAAGTACACAATACTCGATACCAAAGTCGATACCACGGTGTGGTATAAAAATTAAATTAAAAACTCTCCTGGAGGAAATCCTCCTCTGGCTGATACTGGCAAAGAGAGAGAGAGAGAGAGAGAGAGAGGGAGGGAGAGAGGGAGGGAGGGAGAGAGGGAGGGAGGGAGGGAGAGAGGGAGGGAGGGAGGGAGAGTACTTTAGATATCAAACACTGTCTAACAATGAGTGGAGGTGCACTCCTAAACACACACACACACAAATGCGTGCACACACACCCTTATACTCTGAATGCAAGCATTCGTTTAAATTGACTGATATGGTGGCAGGACAGAAAGATTTATTAAAAGCATGAACATGTGAATAATTATTAGTGACATTAGGCTACATTTAGCTGACAGGACACGGGCTGAATGGCGATGCATGGTGGCACATTAGGAGGTAGTCTATAACATTGCAATGTGTTAGCGCCGTTAACAAATAATAGGCTATCGCTAACATTACGTGGAGCATAACATTAGCTGGTTTCACGGCTACAATGCCAGCTGCCTCAAACAAAAATAATATAGGACTGAATTTCAGGTGCTTCGCCAAATTTCTCGCTTTGTTTGAAATGAACGATAGCATCGGTTGCACTGATCTCAACGAGTCGGGGCGGAGCTAAACTTGTTAAGCTAAGCTAATCTTCTGTAGATTTTCCAGTGTGCTTGTAGGCGTTCTTCTTCTTCTTCACCACTTGTGGACCAACTAAAACACTTGTGTGTATTTGCTGCCCCCATCAGGTCTGGAAGAATTGCAACCTCGGTACCTCCATTAGAATCCGTTCCAACGATAGTGCAGAAAAGCAAGTACCGTCACGTTTAAGAATGTTGGTACTGACTTAGTACCGAAGTATCGGTTCTCCTGACATCCCTAGTGTCTATTATGAGGAACTCTAACTCCTCCTGTGTGTCTATCATGAGGAAACTCACATTTACAGTAAATACTGTTTATAGTTTGATTCATAACATCTTCTATAACATCAATCTTCTAATACGGATGAAAGCAGTTGAATATGTATCCCGTGTAAACCCGTGATTAAACCATGACACAAACCTTGATTTACAGTTAGTGCAGAGCAAAATGTTATTTTCTGGCTTTTCCTCTGCCAGAGCTGCAGCTGGACATCTCAAATACTCGAAATATTCAAACAGCACTTACATCTCTCCACAACTGGCAACTCCATACTCCAACGCCATGACTTTATACAGCAGATGAAGTGAAATATAAAGAATGACCACACTTAAGACAAACAGTACATTTCATTCATGTCTCAGTTCTATTAATTAACACATCTATTCATTACAGCGGCAAACGACGACGTACATGATCAACATAATCAACTGTTTCAGTAGCTTTAATACTTCCTGCTGTTTAGTAATTAATCAGAACATCTTCCCCTTCATCTGTCTCTCTCTCCCTCTCTCTATCACCTCCCTCTCTCCTTCCCTCCTTCTCTCTCTCTCCCCTCCCTCTCTCCTTCTCTCTCTCCCCTCCCTCTATCCCCTCCCTCTCTCATTCTCTCCCCTCCCTCTCTCCTTCTCTCTCTCCTTCTCTCTCTCCCCTCCCTCTCTCCTTCTCTCCCCTCCCTCTCTCCTTCTCTCTCTCCTTCTCTCTATCCCCTCCTCTCTATCTCCCTCCCTTTCTGTATCTCTCCTTCTCTCTCTCTCGCTCTCCCCTTCTCTCCCTCTGTATCCCTCTCCTTTTCTCTCTCTCCCCCTTCTCTCCCCCTATCTATCTATCCATCCCCTCCCTCTCTCTTTCTGTATCTCTCCCCCTTCTCTCCCTCCCTCTCTGTATCTCTCTCCTTTCTCCCTCTGTATCTCTCTCCTTTCTCCCTCTCTGTATCTCTCTCCTTTCTCCCTCTCTGTATCTCTCCTTTTCTCTCTCTCCCCGCTTCTCTCCCTATCTATCTCCCTCTCTCTCTCTTTTTGTATCTCTTCCCCCTTCTCTCCCTCCCTCCCTCCCTCTCTTATCTATCCCCTCCCTCTCTCCTTCTGTATCTCTCCATTTATCTCTATCCCTCCTTCTCTGTATCTCTCTCCTTTTCTCCCTCCCCTTCTCTCTATCTCCCTCCCTCTCTGTATCTCTCCTTCTCTCTCGCTCTCCCCTTCTCTCCCTCTGTATCCCTCTCCTTTTCTCTCTCCTCCTTCTCTCCCTCCTTCCCTCTCTTATCCCCTCTCTCCTCTCTTTCTGTATATCTCCCCCTTCTCTTCCTCCCTCCCTCTTGTATCTATCCCCTCCCTCTCTTATCTCTTTCTGTGTCTCTATCCCTCCCTCTCTGTATCTCTCTCCTTCTCTCTCCCTCCCCCTTCTCTCCCTATCTATCTATCCCCTCCCTCTCTTTATCTCTCCATTTCTCTCTCTCCCTCCCTCTCTGCATCGCTCTCCTTTTCTCCCCCTCTCTCTCTCATTTTTTCCCTCTCTGTATCTCTCCTTCTCTCCCTCTGTATCTCTCTCCTTCTCTCTCCCTCCCTATCTATATATCTATCTCTATTATCTCTCTGCATCTTTCTCCTTTTCTCTCTCCCTCCCGCTCTCTTTCTGTATCTCTCCATTTCTCTCTCTCCCTCCCTCTCTGTATCCCTCTCCTTCTCTCTCTCTCTATTCCTCCTCCACTCTGTCATTCTTTCCCTCTGTTTCAGGCAGTAATTGCAGGCTAATAGTAGTGTGTGTGTCTGTGTGTGTGTGTGTGTGTTGCCCAGTGGGAGGCGAGGCAGGGCAGAGGGAGGAGATGGGAAACAGGGCAGTTTATAGAGTAATGACAGCCCGGGAGGTGAGCTCTCTCACTTAGGCTCTCCCTGTGTGTGTGTGTGCTGTCTGACCAGCTCGTATAAAAGTCATCGAAATAAGAGCACTTTCATGCCTTCCAAGAGCTTTGCATTAATAAAGCAGCTTCATCCCATGAGACAAACAGGTCCAGTAAAATTTCCTGTCTATGTGTGTGTGTGTGTGTGTGTGTGTGTGTGTGTGTGTGTGTGTGTGTGTGTGTGTGTGTGTGTGTGTCACAGTTTGACAGTGCAAACTCTAAACATGTCATGAGTTCCAGCCCTTACTAAACAAGCAGAGATGTGCTGACAGAGAGAGACAGGGAGGTGTGTGTGTGTGTGTGTGTGTGTGTGTGTGTGTGTGTGTGTGTGTGTGTGTGTGTGTGTGTGTGTGTGTGTGTGAGTGAGAGAGAGAGAGAGAGGGAGGGGTGATATGTTGTTCATCTCCACCCCTTCCTCTTGCACTATCAGCAAAGGGCAATTGTTTTTTTGTTTAGGGACTGATTAGCACTGGCTCAGCCGCATAAATACATTGAGCTCACACACTCATCTCTTGTTTCTTTTGCAGTTAAACCAGTGCAGGAGTAGTCTGTTTTACACCATCTCTCTCTCTCTCTCTCTCTCTCTCTCTCTCCCTCACTCACACACACACAAGCTCACACAGCGAAATTGTGGTTTGTTAGCAAACAAAGGTGTGTCTGTGTGTGTGTGTGTTTGGTCATGGGGGTGGGTTGTGTAAGTGCATATAACAGCTGACCGGCAGAGACGAGAGTAGCAGCAGTAACCCGAGCTAATCCTAATACAATATGGCTTTGCACACTTACAACCACACACACACACACACATACACATTTCACTACGCACTGACCCAGACCCTCAGTAGCAAAACAAGTCGTTATTATTAACTGCACTCTGTAAATAAATTGCCTGGCAGAGCTCGAGTAAAAGCTTTATATACACTAAAGGCAAATATCTCAAGCATCACCGTAGTATCACTGTGCAACACTGTACATATGCAGCGTTCACACGCTGACACATTCTACTGAGTTCTGATGCATCAAAAACATCAGCATGACACGTTTGTATACGTGTGATATTCAGCGCAGAGGCACGTTCGTGTCTTCACCGCCTCACTGGCCCTCGGTTATTTAACCCATTCCCAGTTCGACAGATTGGAACGGGCAGCTGAGTGACTGTGAAAGAACTCGCGAGTGAATGGGAGTGTGTCTAATGGAGTCAGATGTTCAGTGGAGAGTTCCTGTGACACTTGCCCCACGCACAAAGCACGGAAAACAGCGATAGTGCTGCTTTTGTGTGAAACAGGCCAGACCACATTAGGAACGGATGGGTCATTCTGCTCGAGGGTGCACTAAGCCAGACATCTACAAAACACACACACACACACACACACACACAAGCTCATCTCAACCTGTTCATCACACATGTGTCCAGAGATGTACATATTACTGTCCGCGATAGGTGACAAGAGGGTGAAATACTGAAACCACCACTCCGGTGACATGTAACAGGAAGTGATGATTTTTGAAAGAGCAGAAAGATACATGACAGAAATTTGAGTATTACAGAGAACAGTATCAGATTTTCTTAACATAAACCATTTAAAAAAAAAAGTTAAACACCAAAGTCTGACCATCGAAGTCCATAAAACACTGTGATCTCTTTGCAAGATTCCAAGTACAGCCTTACTTGCCTAACTGTGTTTTGTCAAATAAATAGTGTAATCTAGCAAGCTAATGTAGCAGAGCAGCGCGAGACTTATACGGCTAACTACAAGCTACATACATAACGCAATGTCAGGTCATTTTAAAGCAATAAACTGTTTTGAAACATTTAAATTGCATGTAGAGGCAGAAAACTGTCAAATTCAGCTTTTTGATTATAGGTTTTGTTTTTGTTTATAACACTGAGCAGTGTGTAAGGGCCTGTATGGCAGTCAAGTGACTTCATATCACGCTGTACATTCTGATATCATCAGCTATCTCACGAAGTCTCTAGATACACATCTAGGTATATAGGGTCTATAAGTACTCGGCACTATAATTAATCTTTCATCCCACTCAAGGAAACTGTGCTTAAAGCATAATTCTTGTCACTCATCATGACGGATAATTGAGCCTTGAGGTACGTCAGTGAGACTCTAACCATCCTGTCATAACACCGATCCTGTATTTCCAGTCTCGGACCATTTGTACTACAGCCTTCCCAGTTTACGGTGCAGAGACGATACTGAGGCCAAACAAAACTTCCTCATGTGGCCGAGTGAGGTTTCTGTCAGAGCAAGAGAAGCCGAGCACGAGATCGTTACTCATTCTTCTGCAATGTCTCGAATTTGCAATCGAACCGATCGAGTGGTGTGAGGTCAACTCTAGCCTTACAGTGACGTGATGGCATCTGGTCCAGGCATTCGGTATACAGTGACATTACTTCAAAATCTAGCTGTCTGACCATGATCTCGAAACCAACAGGGAAGAAAGTCGACACTTGGCAAAACAACCCTTCAGTGACAAGTTCTTTTCATTTCCCATATGGCTCATCAGGATGATGCAGAACAACATCAGCGGTTTGGTGGAAATACTGCAGACATGACAAAAATACCCAAAACAAGTCATCACCACATGTAACTGCGCACCACACACACACACACACACACACACACATACACAGCTGGTAAGGGACTCCTGTGTTTATACTGTTCTGAGTGTTTCCTTTCTCTTTATTGTGATTCAACATTTAAATTCAGATGTTTTTGAAGAGGGGGAAAAACCAGCCTCCTGTATTCATTGTGTTCTTCATCCTCTATATAAACTGCTCCATTTATTCTGGTGAACATTTCAGGGATATTTACAGCAGCAGAGCAGCACAACAATAAACAACTGAGTCAGGCACTAATATCAATAAATTTTCTTATTTTAATTCCTGTTAAATTAATAGTTTAGAGCAGGGATTCCTCGACTAGCCTGGACGTAGTGAAGAAGTGTGTAACACACGCGCGCACACATACGCGCGCACACACACGCGCACACACACACGCGCACACACACACGCGCGCGCGCGCGCACTCACGCACACGCACGCACGCACGCACACACTTCTTATCAATGAAAGGAAAGCAGCGCAACTGGTCAAGTTAGCGACTGTAAACAAAAACAAATACAGAAGAGGGGGAAAACCGCGTGTCAAGCTACTAACGGAAACGGGGTTCCGGAAACCAAATGCTAAATAAAATGCTATCAGCGTGAAAACTCACCTTTAATCAGAGAGAAGCCGCGGTTTGGTGTTAGTCCATGTGAAGCGCTACGCGAGTGAAGCTGCTCTGCCGCGCGGAAGCTCAGAGCTCAAGCGTCGGCTACACGCAGCAGGGGCGGGGCTTAGAAGCACACTTGTGTGGAGTCTGTCCTTAGCACCTGCTCTAGTGACACGCCCACCGAAAGAAGCACGCGCTCCGTACGAGCCCTCACTCGCTATCATAACAGGCTAATATCTGTCCTCAGAGCTTCACCTCACTTCAGTGAAGAAAACAAAACCCTCTCATTTACTGGCGACTGAGAGTTATGTTTTAATTCTGAACCCGTTCAGATTTGAACCCACTCAATCAATTCAAGTGACCAGTAAAACAGACCAACAATTATTTACTCTGATAATGATAGGTTGCAATTTGCACCAGTGTAATAAAAAACTATAGAATAAGGTTATGGGTCCCTGGTTGGTTGAGGCATTTAACAATATAAATTCCAAGAAACCCTTCGTTTACTGGTGCTTTAGAGTTTTTAATTTCTAAACCCATTCAGTTTAAATGACCAGTAAACAGACTAATAACTACTAAAAGCTTAACAATTATCCTAACATTTGATATTGATAAGCAACTCTTCAGATGCTGCAAACCTACTGGTTCTTCCAGTCTAAACTGTCATAATGTTTGCACAGACCACACTTTATTATTTTATCAAATCTGCACTCATAATTCTGATAGTTATAATTTATAGTCATTAATGTCAAACATCTCCCTCAATCACTACTTCTACTACCAGCTTCAGTCCGTCTGTGCTATTACAACATTTGCACACACTTTTCTGCTTTATTTTGTGCTCACTAACTCAGTATTAATGCACATATCCTGCATGTGCTGACTTGCACTGCACTTTATTGTTTCGTGTATTGTTTATTGTTGAGCTGCACTGAATTTAATTACTACCAATACCCTTGTGGAGCAATAAAAGAATAAAAACAAAAATAAAATAATAAATATAATAACACTGATAATGGTGGGCTTTAATTTCCACCACTTTAACATTTTTTTTAATCACAGACCTTTATTATTATAATATTTTATAATACAATAATAAATATAATAACATTGATAATGGTGGGTTTTAATTTCCACCACTTTAACAATTTTTTTTTAAAAATCACAGACCTACCGGCTATGCTTCAGGAATCCCTCTTTAAGAACTACTGATCTACACTTTCTGCCAAGGGTCCTCAAATGTTGTGCATAGTTAAATGCGAGTTAATCTAATTATTCAATTATGAAACACATTAGACAAATATGCATCAATTTATTGGAGTCATTGGACTTTTTGTTCCTGAGTCTTCCACTAATAGAGCCCTAACCACTGAAAATGTTCTGTATCATATCAACATTTTATATCATACATCATATATCATATATCATCATATTTTAAAAGCATTTTACTCATTTTATTCATATTTCAGTTACATTCAAGTTGATATTATTTCAGTTTGTTTTTAAGTCGTTCAGCTTTAGATTTAAAAAAAAAAAAAAAAAAAAAAACAATTGGCATATCTACACAGTAACTACATATTCTTTTGACTATTTCAGTAGTAGCTCATAGTGATCTTCACATCATCCATCCA